>NW_020451160.1:2251144-2260980 GCF_003343035.1 Apteryx rowi
CGAGCCGCCCTGCCGCGCCCCTTCCCGGCGGAGCGCCGGGCCAAGCGGGGGGGCGCCTCGCGCTGCCGCCGCAGGGGACTCTCTGGGGCGCGGTACAGAGGCGAGGGGAGGCTGGCTGGCTGGCTGCTTTATGGAGCCAGAGCTCCGTGAGGCGACCGAGCGGCAGCGCCGTGGGCCCGAGGAGGCTCCCGCCGAGGGGCCCCTGGGGACTGCGGCAGCCGCAAGGGCGGCCGGCTTCCGAGGGCCTGCACGAGGCGTCTTTAACTCCAACTTTAACAGGCAATTTAAAAGACAGTATCTCAGTTCACATGCAAGCGTTATTTATTTATTGCCTGCATAGAAATTGAGACATAAATAGATCAAGTGATTTATTTAGGGATGACTGACAGCTAAAAGCAGACTTTGGGACTTCGCAGCTCCTAAGCGATGCTTAGTTTGCTGTATTTGCTAATCTGTGACTGCAAAAATGACCTTTTATGTTTCATGAGCTCTCTAGATAAACTAGTATCAGAGATGCTGTTTTCATTAGCAATAACAATTCTGAAAGCATGTTGCACTTGCTAAGAAACAGTGGTTTTCCTAAGATGCAGAACAGTGAATTCCATTCTGGATTATTTATTTTGTCATAGGAATAATGTGGGCTATTACACATCTATTGTAGATTTGAAAACATCTACTTAAGAGATTTGAACATTTCTATAGATACTTCATGTTCATCATGTTCATCATATAATTCATATTTCTTTGGGGAAATCACTATTTTTCATTAAGTCTATGTCTTTTTAATGCAACTGAGCAAAGGTACCAAGTGGCCTAGCAGCAGTGCAATAACAAAGAAATGAATATTATAAAAAATGCAAAAGTGGTGGAACATCAACTGTGCTGATTGCATTAATTTCCACTGGAGAGCAGTAGAGGTTTGCACAGTATTTTCTCTCATTTAGACTGATTCTAAGACAGTAACCGTGCTTTAAATGCAAATGATGCATTGTTTTTACATACCAGGCTAGTGGGTCTGCACAGGAATGACGAAGGGAATTTAGTCCCATATATTGGAGTTACACTTGAGTTTTGTTTAGCCACCATCCTTCCAAGCTAATATTTAACATAAAGATGCCAAGACATAGGCCATTAAAGTACAAAATTTATTTATAAACATGATAAAAGCAAAGAAAAACTGTTTGCCATTAATTATGACCCCCCAAAATGTATCTTTTTAGCTCAAATCCTGTTTTATGGCATGATGTGTACTTTCTTCCTCACATGTCCCCAAGTGAAATTTTCATTTAAATTAATGGAAATCGTCCCTATAAGAAGACTATTGCTTCATCCTTCTCTTTAGTGGTTGTCCACAGAGAGAAAAGCTGCAACTTCTATATGTTTGCCTGCTGTCTGCCATGGTTTACAGTTGTTGCTTGATGCAGGAGTGTTGAAGCAAGCTGTCTTTCAGTATTTCTCCCTCCCTTTGTGTTCTAGGTCAGCACTTGCCTCAGTTGTTTGTAGTGTAGATGACACTGAGAGCCTTTTGGGGGGGAGTTACTGGCTTGTGGTTTTTCTACTGGGCTTGAATAAATCTTGTAGGAACACTGCAAACAGTCAAAGTCATGAGGTAACTCTATTCTGATCTCAGGGCAAAGTTGGTAGGCCCTATCTAATTGCAGTGGACTTTTAACCCAGACCTCACCACGTTATTCATGAGTAATATTTACTGCATAACGTGATGACAGCTCCAAACAACTTCAGAAGATAATGAGGATAAAAAAATACCAATCATCTTGATTTGTAGCACAGATTTTTTCCTCTACATAAGGTTTTATAGTTATTGCCATCATACTGGGCAAATTGCACAAATATATTAGCTCAAAAGTCATACATTCTGACAGCAAAAATGGGTCAAGGTGTCTGCTGACAGCCTTTCAGGGAAGGGGTCTCTGAGGATATTCTATTTTTATTCTGTTTCTATTAGGAAAATTGATAGATGTGGTTTTCTTTCACACAGCACGAGCCAGTCCATCATTAAATGGGCAAGCTGCTGCCACTAAGATTGCAGTCAGACTAACGAGTACAAGAGAGCTGTTTGTGCTCATGTTGTTAAGTCACCTGAAAGTTTTCTAACCTGGATACATGAAATATTTAAAAACACAAACATTAGAAAAATTACCTGGGGGGCAAGTCTCAAACGGTATTATAACAAATATATATATATTTTTTTACAGTCTTACCATTCAGATCGTACCTTATGATGTACACATTGCAGTCAGTGTGAGATCAGAAATTCAGGGATGGATTAAAAATAGCACAAGTTCAGGAAGTATCTCCTCATTGCTTACCAGGAGATTAAGGAATCTCAATGGCCTGCCACTTTAGTAAACTAATCAAGCATATGAAACAGCACAAAATAAATCTGATAGTATTGTCTCTGTTGCTTGAAAGTAGTGGCTGTCTGTGGTGTCTTCTAGAGTAAAATGCCATTCATACTCTTGGGAAAAAACTGCCTGAAAAAGAAATTAGTTTTCTGGATATAATAAGGAAAGTTATATTCCCCATCCCTAGAAATAACAGTTTATTTGAAAGTAAACTGATTTGCAATATACCAAGGAAGGAAATTAGGCCTTGAATCAGTTTGGGATGAGAGGAGCTCCACTGGGACTTTACCCAGAGGAAGAAATTTTGTAAAGCTTAGCAGTTCTATAGTGCTTTATTTCTTAAAGTGCAACAGAAATCAAACCAAAACCACATGAAGGATCATGGTTAAAATAATCAAATGATCGTAGCAATACTTAGCTAAATGAAAACTAGTATAGCTATAAACCACAAAACATGTCAGCCTTACCTGTCTGGCTATAAGGAGCAAGAGATACACAGCAAAAAATGGGAGTCCAGATGAGAACTCCCCAAATGTTCTGTGTGCTACAGATGTAGGTTTTTAGCTGAGATCTTTATAAAGTTGGGGCCAAAACTACAAAGCTAGGAGTGATATTTAAATTCTCCTGAAATTTAGAGACATTCACAGTCAGTCGTTTGCCTCAGGCCTATCTTAAAAACCTCTGCCAGTGTTAGGTAATGTTAGGTAAACTCAATAATTACACTTGGTTCATTCACCAAAGGTTTTGAAGATCTATCCTTTCTCTTTCCATGATCAGAATCTTTTTAGGAAATTACATCTAGACTGTCTAGAACCTTGTATTTTAGGTAAATATGTTATTTTCAGTGCAATTTTGTAATTTCGGTAGAATTTCAACCAGGAAAAAAATGCTCATTTATACATTAAAAGAGTAAGTAAGCATACTTCTGTGGTGTTATAGGTACTGTATAACGCACAAAATGCTGTGCTAATCATGGATTAATCTCAAGTGACAAAGATGACCCTTATTTAATGAGGTTAAAAGGCTTGGCAAAGATCACGTGGCAAATCTATGGTAAAGCTGCAAATAGTGCTGGCCCACCTTATGGCAAGTCCTAAGCTTTAATCATTAAATAACATAGTTTTAGCAAGACTATAAATAGATGTCCTACTGTTGCTCTTAAAAATAGAAAAAGGTCTCCAGAAACAGGATGTTTAGAAAAAATATATAGTTAAGTATCATTTTGCCTTAGTAAGGATTACAGGACTAGGCTTTGCATTAGAATTCTGAAATAGCTTAAATAAAGAGGTATTGAAATAACAGAATATTGAAATAACAGAATATTGCAAAGAGATATCAGGAAAATACTCAGAATTCTAAGTCCAAAATAACCTTATGGGGGACCTGCCAGAATATATGTATATTATATAGGACATATTGTATATTATATATATAATTGATGTTTATGTCAACATATATATCTATATAARAGACATTATTTTCCAGGTATCATCATACGATAATGTGCTGGATTTTCCTAGCTTTTTTTTTCTTTTAATCTTTCAATAAATCAGGAAGCTAGGAAAATCCAGCACACCATCGTATGGATGATACGTGGCAAAAAAAGACATTTGAATACTAATAAACAGGTTGTCTGAATAGATGCTGTGTCAGATCTGCATTCTCCCACGAGAACTAAAAGTCAAGACATGGATTTGTAACAGATTGTAGCAGAGAAAAGAAGAAATCCCAAGTAAGAAAATCGGTGTTTAAATTCAGTTTACTGGTTAAAGAAAAATCCTCTAATAATGGAGTTATCGACATTTTCAGAGAAAGAATTAAATGCTTTAAAAGGAATTTCCCTGGCATCCCAGCTTCGGATAAATCAGAAAACAGAAAATCAATGGATGATGGTATAAAACAACAAAAAATATTTTGAACTTAAAACTTACGAAAGAGGATGAAACATTTTAGGGTATCAAGTACGGCGAAAGGGCAGAGGGGGAAAAAAGAAAAAAAAAAAGGTCCCGGCCATCACCGAGAAATAAGAAGGAAACACACGAAATCAAACCCCGTTAGTGGATTACGAGGTAGAGGTGCACGGCTTACATAAAAGAAAAGGTCCTGGGAAGAGGGAAATGGCGGGGACACGGTGCTGCGGACACACGGCGGCTCATGAAGGAACGGGACAGACACGGCTGAACCCGCGCTAGATCAACATCTAGCTAAACTACGACTGAACCCGCGGCGTTTAGCTCCAGCAGGGCTGAACCTCAGCGCGGCCGCTCACCACAGGCGGTGGCAGCAGCTGTAGCTCCGCGCGGTGGGGGCAGTTGGGCGGCGGCGGCGGCCCAACGGCCCGGCTCGCGCCCTCCCGCCGGGGCCGAGCGCCCCCTGGAGGCCGGGAGGCCGCGCCGTCGCCATGGCGACGGGAGGGGCGGGAGCGGGACGCCACGGCGGGGGGGGAAGGGGGCGGCTGGCGGCGCGCCAAGATGGCGGCGCGGCGGGGAGCGCGGCCCCGCGGGGGCGGCTTGGGGTGGCTCAGCGGCCGCCATCAGGTGAGGCTGGAGCGCGGGACGGGGCCGAGGCGGCCGGGAGCGGGTCAGCGCGGGGCTGCCCGGCCCGGGGGGAAGCGGGACGGGCGGCGAGAAGGGGCCCCCGGGGACCGCTGACCCCCCTCCCCGGCTTCGGGGGGTTTCTGAAATCACGAAACGGTTGTGTCCGCTGCGCGGCTGGACGGGGCGGCATCCCCTGCGCCTGCCTTGGCTCCCGCTTTCCTTACCGTGCGTGTGTGTGTATATAGATAGATCTACACAACATACTTACAGCAAAGCAGTGTTCCGAAAACAAGTAAGAAACCCCAAAGGTCCTAGTCATTCGCAGGTGAAACCGAGGCGCGGGGAGCTACTGCACCGCCGTTGCCCGGCGCCGAGGGCAGCCTCCTGTCCCGCTGCCCCTCCGCATAAGTCTGCGGGAGTCTCCGCTTTTTCATTCCGTTTAGAGCCGTTCTGGTTTAATATTCGCTAATTGCTTGTCTCTGCACTTGGCAAATTGTTACTGCTTTAAACTCCCTCGCGTAGCGCTGCTGGGCACGGCGATTGATTTATCAGATCAGTGCGGATCATGGGTTAATGACTTTCGGATGGGGCCGATTTAATTACTGCAATAGCTGGTGCTGCGCGCGATGCCGGGCTGTGACTGCCCTCGCCTGCTGGTCCCCCGTAACGAATCTCCTTCTCCTCTCCATGAGGGCAGCGGCTGCTCTTTCGGAGCGCACTTTCCTTGTTATCGAGCCTGACGGCGTCCGGCGGGGGCTGGTGGGAGAAATCATCGAGCGGTTTGAACAGAAAGGATTCAAACTAGTGGCTATGAAATTAATACACCTAAGCCTTCCTTACTTTGCGTGTCTCCTTCATGGAGACTACAACCTTAAGATAGAGTAGCGTACTGTAATGGTAAATGTAGCCTTCAGAATAAATAAACTTAATATTTTGATAAAGGTTTTGGATATTTTGGAGCAGTTCCAGTTCCTAGCTCTGGCTAAATGCTTTAGACATCCTAAGCATGCTACTTATAGTAACTTGATGTCCTTAGTCTGAAGAGAATATTCCTTTCAGCGAATCCTATGCCTAAGAAATAGCTTTGAAAATCTACAACAGGTATCAGTTAACATACCTATCTATATTGGTAAAAAATACTTTTCTGAGTTCAGCTGTGGTAAAATGAATCATTCAAATTCCAAATACCAGATGTGTAAGTTGCTAGAAATGCTGTATTTTGAAGTGCCTGCATGTTTTAAGATTAATAGTGCTCTGTTAATCTACGTGGTTTCAATATGCTCTTAAATTTTTTCAGTAAAATTGTTTGTTTGTTTTGTTTTTCCTTTCATGCAGGCCTCTGAAGACCTTCTAAAAGAACACTACATTGACCTGAAAGACTGGCCGTTCTACGATGGTCTGGTGCAGTATATGCACTCTGGACCTATTGTTGCTATGGTGAGTTTTTAAGAATGAATTCAATATGAAACACATGCTTATTTGGAAGGCAAGACAATTAAATGCTATTTTTCTTAGCGGAGCATTACATATTGAATACTAGTTTCAGCTTAAAAGGATTTTAACTATAGATTCAAATACTACAACTAGCAAGGGGTACTTCTAACTCTCTCTTTTTTTTTTTTTTCCCATAAGCTTTCTCCTTTGACTCAGTATATTGAGGAGGAAGGCAGGGGAAAAGGGGTAACCAAACCTGAGACCTTGAGAAACATTAAACATGCACACAAAATCCCCTCACTAATAAGTGCTGTGTATTAAGCAAGCTAAAAAATGATGGTGGAATATTTTTACTCTACTCTTATAGTAACTTTGAAAATCTTTTTCAGTCTAATTTCATTAGAAGGCCTTGATTTTTTTGACAGTATATTTGTGTGGTAGCTGAGCTGGAGGTCTCGATCTCCAGTAATTAGAAAGCTTTGGAAGGTTGTTTGCCATATTGAGATTTAAAGTTGGTACCTTCCCATCCTCAGTGGGGAAGAGGGAGAACTGCACAAGCAGCTTGAAGTATCTGACAGAAAAATTGGAGATAAACTACGTTTTGCCATTGGGAACATTCAGATGGTGATTTGTGCTATACCATGATGGAGGGCATTGTGTAGTTCTAAATGGCATTAACTCTTGCTACTTTAGTTACCACTAAGATTTTATAATCTCAATTTTTTTTTTTAAGGTGTGGGAAGGTCTTAATGTCATTAAGACTGGAAGAGTGATGCTGGGGGAAACTAATCCAATAGATTCAAAGCCTGGCGCTATTCGTGGTGACCTCTGCATTCAAGTTGGCAGGTATATTTTGAAATTACTGAAACCATTTTAAGATATTAAAGGTCTAGTGGTATGTCATGATATATGTAGGAACTTTGCTCCATCCTTCTTCATTGTATGCCCAGAGCTGCCCTTCTCCAGGGCAGTGTAACTTTAATATCTAAAGATGCAAGTAGAGATGTAGTCTTTCTTCCCCGTAGACAAAAATAAGCAAAGCTTGGACTATATACTTGGTGCCTACTACTACTTTATAATTGCTTATGACTTTTCTCCATAATGGCGACTACTTCAAAAATGATGTTTTCTTTGCTTTGAGTTTCATAAGGATTATTACTTTTATTGCTACTTTTTCTTTTTTTCAGAAACATCATTCATGGAAGTGATTCTGTAGATTGACCTCTGTCTTGGCACTTTCTATGGTTCACTCCTGAAGAACTAGTTGATTACAGAAGCTGTGCTCACAAATGGATTTATGAGTAAAACTGAGCCTACATCTTTTGATATCCGTATTAACTATACAGCTATTATCCTGTAGTTATTTCATAGTCCTTCATATAAACTGGTAGAACCAGTAGAAATTTGTCTCAAAAATCAGTGCTATTCCTCTATTGTGAATATTACATATAAACACTGTTTGCTGCTGCTTTGATTAAAAAGCTATCAATTTACAGATGGAATAGTGTTATAAACCTTTTCGGCTGCACTTATGAGGATGAAAGAAGACTAAAATACAGAAAGCATTCATTGTTAGTAACATAGACTGCATATATTTTCCTGAAATACTCTGTAGCCAAAGAAAATATTTTGGTAAATAGAAACATTTGCAAATGACTCTATGTTAAAGTTGTATCACTTTGTTAAAGTGTTGGGAACAGCTGGTGGTATGTAAATATATTGTTAGCATTCCCAAATACTGAGGATTTTAAATGTTAAGAAGTCAAGCCAACTCCCCCATGCCAAAATAACTATAGAAAAACTTATTGATTTCTCTTTCCGAAATGTGCTGTTACTGTACACAGAGCATACCTTTGCTTAAGCAAAAACTCTTCTCTAGATTGACAATTTAAACTTGCTCCCCCCCCCACATGGGATTTATTTACCATTTTAAGGAAGGATTAGTAAATAGGCCAGGCTTTTTGAAATGTCCATTTATGAGAAAAGAAGATTAATGTGCGAGAATGGCTGAGGGAGATGCACATTCAGCCACTTTACGGTAGCCGTCCTTTGACACTGCATAGAGGAACAATAGGGTGATGTTTGCTTTCCTGACTGACCAGTTGATAACAGCTATGAAGAAGAAAATTTAGGTATCTTCTTACTTGTGCTCTTCTTTCCTTAATAGATGGAACTCCAAAAGCAAGCTGTTCTTGGATAACTTCTTTTTAGAAGTGAATCTAGCAGTATTTTAATTGTTTTTAATTGTAAAGAAGTACATTCATAATAAACAGACTTCAGCAGAGGTGTCTGAATCTATCAGAAAAACTATTAACCTCTTGCAGAAATGTTCTACAACAACCATTCACTAGCTGTACTGGACCACCAAGGAACAAGAAATGAATTAGGTTTAATATTATGTATTCACTTGCAACAAAGAGTTTCTTAAACTTGCTGTTCAAACTCCTCAGGAAGACTTGTGTACAGAGAATTCTTGTTTCAAATGCTCAACTGTACAATGCAAGTTGAATTCGATGCTTATGATACTATACTAAGATGCCTCCTTTTTTTAGGACTTAGGTATCAAATAAAAGAACATCTTCTATTTCTTAAGTGAAATTAAAGGTTCTGCTCATTATATGGTGTTATATTCATTAATTAGCTGTAAGGAGAGGGAACAGCTTCCCCAGATACCAAACTGTAGGTGAGTTGGGTTTTTTTTTTCTTTTTTTTCTAGGCTCTCTGCTGAGAATACTCAGTGCTATAAATAATTAAATTAGAAGGTTGTTACAGCAAAGGGACCATATGACAAATTAGTGCACTGGATGAGTAGTTTTGAGTTCCATTTTTGCTTGAGGGATTATCTGAGGTTTCTTTCTCATGACTGCTTACTACAGAATACAGAACTTTGGCAAGAAATTTGGTTAATCTGGAGGTATGGGGGATTGTCAAAAAGCTACAGATTAGTTTTTCCAATGCCTTCAGAGAGAAAGGTGGAAGTCTGCCATTCTCAGAAGAAATACAAACCTCTGGGCGCACATCTGAGACCAGACTCGGCCTTTCCAGTTTCACTAATTCGTAACTGTCCTGGTCCATAAGAGACTGCATAGCAACTGCAAGGTGTAGTTCTTAAATCTTCGAGTTGCAGTGATGGTATATGGTTATAATAAACCTAGGAAGAGAAAACGTTCTCTAAATTGGTAAAGTACCAAGTAATAAATCTTATAAATTAATCACAGACTCTTCCTAACTGTAGTTCTGCTGTGGACCAGGAGCTGCGAGGTTTTGCTCCAGCCTTTTGATGCTTTGCAGCCTCATCTTATATCCCACCGAAGCAAGTAGTAATGATAACTTGGGCGGGTTGCACATCTCCACACCGCTTCTCCGTGAGAAAGGGCGTTTCTGGGAGCTGTGTCCGGTTGGAATAAAGCGCAACCGAAAACGAGGCGTCTTCAAAAACAGCTTCGAGGAGGAAAAATTCACGCGAGCCACCAGCTTTCCGCGCGGCAGTGGGGCGGGG
>NW_020451160.1:2261300-2303113 GCF_003343035.1 Apteryx rowi
GAGGCGGGAGGCGCCGCGTGGAGCGGGGCCGCCATGGCGGCGGCGGAGCCTCACGGTGTGGCGCGGTGTCCCGCAGCGCCATGGCGGCCAACTCCGAGCGCACCTTCATCGCCATCAAGCCCGACGGCGTCCAGCGGGGGCTGGTGGGAGAAATCATCAAGCGGTTCGAGCAGAAGGGGTTCCGCCTGGCCGCCATGAAGTTACTGCACGTAAGTCCCCGCGCCGCGGCCTCCCGCCGCCTCCCGCCTCCCCTCGGCCGCCTAAACCTGCCTTTTCCTGCACTGCCCTTCCCGCCTCGAAATGCGAACCTGAGGTTGGGTCTATGCAACAGCTGGAAATACTGAATAAAAAATGCGAGGCAGATCTTGTCCGCCCTTGATGGACTGGATAAAGCCCTTGGAATCGCGCACAGAGGATTAAGCTCGGCGTGTCTCGCCGGCCTTGTCCCGTACGGCCTGGGCGTTTTCTCCTGCCATACCAGACCGCAAGTGTTTGAGCTCTTCCCTTTTTTCCCCCCAAGGAAACAAAAGGTTGCTGTGATGGTTTAATGCATCCTAATGGTGAGGGAGCTGAGATGACCTTGACTGAAAGGTTACATCGGGCAACGGGATCTTCCAGGCATCCTGGACTCGGCAATTGCTGAGCATTACTGTAATGCAAAGAAATGAGTTTGACAGCTCTCAACACTGCAGCCACAACAAAAAAAGGTGTTGTGTAGTGCATTAATTTTACAGTAGGAATTCTGATTTTAAACTCATCTAATAGCATTGCAACAGCTGCTCGTAATGTAAATGGATAGCAAATCCAGTCACTAATCCTGTAGTCTTACAGTAGTAACAGCTTTTATGTTATACAATTTTGAAAGTGTTATTTAACGTTACATCTGTTCTTCTAAAGGCTCCTGAAGATCTTCTAAAACAACATTACATTGACCTGAAAGACCGACCATTCTACCCTGGTTTGGTTAAATACATGAACTCTGGACCTATTGTGGCCATGGTAAGTAGTTTGGCATTTACTTAAAGACTACTCTTTTCAATATATTTGTCTTGCTCTGTAAATTATTTTAAAATATTCAGATATTCAGTTAGTTATAAAAACACTCCCCCCCCCCATGACCCTCTTTTGATACACTGGCAGAAGAAAACAAAATTAAAATGAAGATAGCCTAATTTGAGAAACTACTATTTATTAGCAAGGAAATGCTGTGTGCATAAGAAATATGTATTAAAGAATCCTTAGCTTTTATTAAGCAAATTCCTGAAAGTCAGTCTTCTGCATCAAAGAATCCTTTGGTTTGGGAAGAAAGGTAGAGAGGGTTTGGGGGGTGCTGTCTCCCACAGAAACCTATCTATCTATCTCCTGTATCACTGGTCTTTATATGCCCCCTGAAAAACAACAACAAAAAAAGCCTTAGTAGCATCATCTTCCATTGTGATTAGAATATATTCACCTAATTATGAGTTCCTACAACTCTTGAAGCTGACGTGATCCTAACAAAACAGGAGGAAGGTTCTGAAGTTGGCCTTGTTCATCAGGTAGCTTTTGAGACCCTCAGTGTTAGAGAATACTTCCCCACACGCTTAAAAGTAGAGCTGTTCTGAAAGTGTGTTGTTATTAAATAGGCCTATGGCCTATTACTGTGATGATAACTTCTATTTTTCTGCCTGTTACAATTCCAGCGAACATGAACTACTTAAAAACGCTAATCCCAGACTGCTTTTGGTAGGGTTTCTCACATTAGCTCACAGAGACAATCAATCAGTTGGATTAAATCAGCTGGATTAAAATGCCATTTGCTGGAGCAACAATGTTGAATACCATACCAAAAAGAGGCTGATGCATTTTCTTAAGAATATCTGTTCTTGTTCCTTAATAAAATCTAAGTAGTGAAACAAACTTAACTTCTTGTAAGAACTCTTCGCTTATGCTTTTTCCTAATCTAATCCACAGATCTAATACAAAATCTAAAATAGACTTCTTTTTTCTTAGCAGAAAAGCCCTAGTTTCTTTGCAAAACATAAGTTATTAGCAAAGATTAGTCTTCTGTGTTATTTTGCATAAGCATGCATTAATAGGTTTGGTTTGTCTTTTTTCCCCCCTAAGGTATGGGAAGGACTCAATGTGGTTAAAACTGGGAGAGTAATGCTAGGGGAAACCAACCCTGCAGATTCTAAGCCTGGTACCATCCGTGGCGACTTCTGCATTCAAGTAGGAAGGTAAGGTTTGCACTTAGCGTGCTATCACGAGAGACTTAAGTTACTGTTTGTAGTCTTTTCTTCTAGATGGTTGAAGTTGATAGATTTAAGAATCCTAGTCTGATAATGTTTTATTTGCAGGTCATAGTCCATAACTGCTACTTGAAAATGGCTCGGTCCAAAACATTTTTTTTGAAATACAGCTACTCTTCAGGGCTTCATGTAACATCAGTCAGTGGCATTGGCTGTTGTGGTAAAATAGCCCTAGTCACACTGCTAAGCTTCTTTAGTTTGTTATAATTGGATGGCATTTGAATACTGTACCTGAAAGAGTAAGTAGTCTTGAAGCTCTAGGTGCTTCATCTAGATTTTTGCATATGGAAGACTACTAGGTTTCTAAAGGCATATTTTTATATGAAATGATGCGTTTGTCTTTTTCCTCAGAAACATCATTCATGGCAGTGACTCTGTAGAAAGTGCACAGAAGGAGATCAACCTGTGGTTCAAACCTGCAGAGCTTGTTGACTTCAAATCCTGCGCCCATGACTGGATCTATGAGTAAAAGGAGTTTCCACAATGAATTGTGCCTTCTTAACAAACATCTCATCTCATTCCAGCTATTGATCTGGGAGCAATTATCACCACGGTTATCTTTGTCATTTTTCAGAACTGTCAAATAAATGGGATGATAAGAACTAATTCTGTGTAGTGCATTCACTATAAAACAGGCCTGTTGTGAGGAGCAACCAAGTAAAACAAGTTATGTGATGACTGCAACATTGTCTCTCGTAGAAGGAGTACTTGTGTTAAGAGACAGACTTCCCCATGCAAGTATATTCAGAACTCTAGTAGGTCATGAGTTTTGTTCACTACAATGTTGCTTTTAAAACCCTACTTAACTACATGCAGTGGCACTGCTAGGCCAACTTGCAGTTCAAGAGATGCTTGAGCTACCTCTCCTATCATCGCCCAGCTGCTTGCATAGCTGATTGGTACTGAAAAAAAAATGTGATACTACTCACTTTCAAAATTCCCCTCCCTCTACACAGCTATTAACATTCTTCAACTGCGAAACGAGGCCCAGTGCAAAGCTTGCTCCTGTATTTTTTTCCTACAGCAGTTCCAATTAACATAAATGCTCTAATTAAGAGCATATTTAAACAAAACTTTCATATTAAGTTGATTAGCATATTTTAACTAATTTGCATGCTCATTCAGTGGTAGAGATCAGGTTTTAAAACTAGCTTTTGCAACAAGTATTTTGAAAATAGAACCTAAAATTTTAAAGCATCTAACCTTTGAGTGAACAGATTTATTAAAGTCATAGCAAACATTTTTTGATTTTTTTTTTCCCTTCAAGTCTCTAGTTTCTCCAGTGGCACTCCATTAAATGCTTATCTAATGCCCAGCTAGCTTATACTTACCACATTCCTCTCATTAAAAATCTTCTCTTGTTGGGCTCAAAGCCTTCGTGCTTTACCGCACTCAGAACAATGCATCCATTGGGTTATATAATACTACTGATTTTACAAATTGCAGTTGTTCTGAGATCTCTGTTCTCTCATGAGAGAAGCTGGAGTGCATTTATGGGCTAAGGTGTACTTTCTTTTAACAAAACAATCACTATTCATAAATAGGCTTTTAACATTTTTATTTTGTGTAAAAAAAGGCAAATTTAGTGAATTATTTTCATCTTGTACACAAAGTTATAATTTTAATGCTTTTCACATCCATGCTGAAAATCTGCAGTCTCGTAAAAATGAAAGTAACATTAATTTCTCCAAAAGCATTTTTCACTTAGTTATGTACATTGCATGAGAAAGTTTTAAATACTCTCTCTCATTGACCACACAAATTACCAAGAAAATAAAAGATTAAATTTGTACAGATATTGATCTATATATCAAATACATACAGAAATGATGTAAAAACCCTATTTGTTTTGCCTTGATTCCCGCCCCAACTTATTTCCCAGGGGCCAAAGGGGATGCCTTTTTGTATAAATGGCTGTGGCTCTTCTTCTTAAATATGAAAATTAAAAGGAAGAAAATTCAGTTTAAATCACAGTTTTTTAAAATCCCTTCCCAATAAAGGATTGTTACCAAATATATTAGCACCATCGTACAAATATTGACGGGAGAGGGTATTCACATCACATAAAACAACAATAATAAAAACAAACAAACACTGAAACCCGTGTTAGTATCCGTAGAACAAGAAATCGATAACTGCTTTAGCTTTCCTCAGATGCAGCAAGGAAAAGGTTAAAGAGTTGTATTTAAAATAACATAAAAATCAAAAATCAGAAAGATTTTGAGCAATAAAAGAGGGTAGCTGCAAAGTAAGATATGTAACTTGCACTACCCCATGGTTATAAAACCTGCTATGCCAAATACTGAAATTAGTTTGACCCCCATTAAAGATTTCAGATGTCCAACACCTTGCTCTTCTTTTAGCCAAGTAACACGGCTTAGAGTAGAGTGAAAATAAAAATACTTAGAACCATGTTATTAATTAATGCTTTACAAATACAGTGAAGCCTATACTATGGATACCACAGCCAACAGGTAACCCACTTTTGAAGAGACCATTCTCTAAATACCTGCTAGAATTTTGCTCAGGTTTTACTTAAACCTCTCCTAAGGAACTAACTGAAGTCATTTGCTTATGTGGTTTGCTTAGGACAGATTTCACTGTACTTGACAACTGAACAATATAGGTATATTTTGAACTCAGAAACATGAGAGAAATTTCACCCAAAAACCTCAGCATGCAACTCCTACTGAAGGCGCATGTATCCTTGAGAGTGCAAGTCAACTCTCAGACGTTAGTGTTCAGCTGACAAAAGAGCTATTTTTAAAGAATATTGTGAAGACTGACAGACTTCAAATCTGATTCTCATATTTCTCCAACCCAGGAAGTGTATTCAACATAAGTGCTAAATTTTTCTCTTAACACTTGAAGACTATGCCTCAAAAATCAGATACGACTGGGAACCCAAGTTCTAAGTCTGGGCAATACACCCAAGTTGAGGGCTCCAGATTTCTTGACTTGGAAATACGACTTTCTCATTACTAGTCCAGTTTTCCAGCTCAAATTCACATTAGGAAACACAAATTAATGCAGTAGTGTTTTACTTAAGTCATGATGCTTAGTTAAAACAGAGGACTTAGGAGAGAAGAAAGCAAGATTGTGCCAGCCTGTTCCAGCTGATTGGGACAATCTGCAAATTGTCCAATTCAAAATCAACAGTGATGGACGTACCAACCCAAACCAGTGCTTGCAAAACTGGTTAACCTGCTTACAGCAGGTTAAATGGAGAGCCCAGGTAAATCAAGGCTCACAAAAACACCATTACAATGGTCTTTAATCCTGTGTCTTCAACCCAGGCTATTTAAAATAAAGGTAATGGGTGGGTTGGAATCTGAGAGAATGCATTTGAAGTCTACCAACCCTGACAGAGTCTTTTTACTATGGCTATGTTAGAGAGCTAAATGTCTTTACCACCTGAATTTACAGATATGTATAACCTGATAACCAGATTCTGTCAATGTAAGAAACTGTTGTCAAAAAGGGGTCATTATTAAAGAAATTTTACCAGTAAGGGAGAAAAGAATTCCAGACATTCCTACACTATACAGGACAATTTTTACTTCCAGTAGTAAATACAAAACTTTACATAATTAACCCCTCTTGCATAGAATGAGGTAAACCTGTGCATATTACCAATACTATGTACCCAAAGTTAGAGCAATATTTTAGAAAAAAAAAAAAAAATCAAATTGCTGGTTTTCAACTTTCTATGCACTTTTTTTTTTTTTAAGCTCAAACAACAATATACAAAAATGGTCTCCTGGGGCTCTGTGGGTTGATATCCTTAAAGCGTTTCATAGGCTGTAGGAACACAGAAGTTAATCAGTTTGATTAATTTTTTTTAAGCCCTAAACCTATGGTCAAGAGTCAGATGCTCATTGTACTGCTCTGAAGGGGACCTGCTAAGACCCAGAAGCACTTATAGAACATATGCAGTTAATTCCTGAGAGTTTAGTTAATGAACCTTACTGGTAAAAGCTTAAGCTCTTGATGCACATTTTTCCAGTCACAGCTCTGCAGGGCTGATTAATCATTTTGCTAATCAACTTCATGAACGAAGCCATCTACAAAAGTGTACAAAGTTTAAAAAATATGGAAGGATAAAATCCAAATCATTAATAGCTCAAGCTAAAGTACTTCATATTTTACTGTTAGGCATTTTCACTCTCTTGCATGATTTTTGCCTTTACAAAGATCTGGACAGTCAAGCAGGCGGAGCTAATGGAATACCTGAAGTGAGATTCAAGGATTTCTAAAAATAAACAGATCCAGTTTACGAACATATTTTTCCTCACATCTTAACTTCCATATTACATTATCACAGCAACAAAAAAGATAGCGAGCTCTGCAGAACTGAACTAATTTTTTCATCCATAACGTGTGGTTCTTTTTAGCTCACCTAGAACCACGTGGAACATCAGTTTTGAATGCGACGAAGCTCAGAAATAAATACCTAAGATGGCAAGAAAATATCTAGGTCTTCCTGAAAGGAAAAAACAAATCAGAACAACACTCAGAATTCCTTTCCCAATACCAAGAGAGGCCTGAGTTACTGTCTGTCTAGTTTCTTCGTCAGTCTAAATTCATAGCTAAATCTAATCTCCCAAATGGGGGAATTTTCTGAAGGTCCAGTTTGGCATAGGGCTCTGTAAACATTTGCTGGAGCATTCCAAGACTACAGACATTCATGTACAAACAAGAGCTTTATAGTCCCAATCCAGTGCCCACAGCGGTCAATGGAGACAAGGCTACCAATATTAACGGGCACTGAATCAGATCCAAAGGAACTTTATTTAAAAAAATCTTATATAAAAAAAAGTATTTTAGCTAAATAAAAACATCTTGAAAAGTTAAAATCTCCCTCACGTGATGGCTCCATTGCAACTGGGGCTACTCACTGAGTAGAGCTTTACAGAACTATCTTCCGCCTACAATTCATGCCTCTAAATTAGGGCTTAAATTCCTTATGTTCACAATAAAAAAACAGAGGCGTGACCAGTGCAGTTCACAAGAGTCTAAAAGTCTCCCAACTTGTACCAAAAAGGTTCATTTGTTATGACAGTTCATTTGTATTTGCAACTATATCTTCCTCCAACAGCTTCCCACGATCCTGCTAATTAAACTTTAATCTTACAAAAAAATTAGAATTTCAGTTCTTGTTAACAATGCACAATAAATCTGAACTTGAAAATATTACAAAATTCTTTCAAAAGCTTCAAATACAACACAAAAGTGTCCATTTTTGTTTTTAATAAATTGAAAAATCTTTTTCACTAAAATAGTTTCCCCGCCCTTCCAAAAAATTCTGAACTGAGTCTAACTCATCTACAGTTAGCAAAGTGCCCCAGGTACAGTCATCCAAACTGTACCATCAAAGTGGGAACAAAATCAGTCAGTCTTGGAGAAAGGCTCTTTTCCTATCACCAATACCCTGCCCTGCACTTTTCTGAGCTCTGCCTTTATGGTTCTTGTTTGATGTAGTAACTGGCAGATCCGTTGCTTTCCTGATCAGATGCTCCTTGAAGGAAGCTATATTCTTCTCCATCTAGCAACTCCTCCTTCAGCTGCAATGAAGTCACTAAAAATAAAAGATGAACATTAAAGAACCATAAAATTCAAAGTATGTACAAATTTCCCTCAAATTTACTTAATGTGATTTAAATTGGAAACAGATCCCAGATTACCCAATTTCTTATATTCTGCATTTTAATGATTCTTCTTTTAACACGCCATATCCCACAAAAAGTAGATGCTTTCTGACCTTAAATGGAACATTAAATTATGTGTTTTAACAAGCGACTGAAAAAAAATATATCCTCTATAGGGGTTTTCCCCGCAAGAATTTAGTAGTTGACAACTCTGCTTGAGATGGTAACCAGAAGTGCCAATAAGAGTAACGAGTATTGCTCAAAAGACAGCTTATTTCACTGTTTACCCTTTAGTTTACTTACTGTTTACTCTTTAGCGAAGTAAAAATAACTATTGGCCATTTACAATCTACAAACCACATTATTTAGCCCACGTACTTTAAACAGTCTTTAAGCTGACAAGAAAGAGCTTTGATAAAGATTTCCCAATACATCATTAAATTTTTAAGATTCCAAAGATCAGTTTCATTCAAGCAAAACATTTTTTTGTAGTTTTAATCTTCTCTCTTCTTTTGTAAAAAGAAAATAGAAATGAGACCTAAGGCATAAAAAGAATGATGTTATGAATAGCAGTAATGTCACGATTACCTTCCAAATTTCATTAATGAATAGTGATAATTATCAAAATATGAGCATAATATATGAAAAGAACACTGAAAACAAAATATGTCAGTATTTTCATTAAAGGTGCAGTACCCACATTAAAAGGCTGATTATACAAAAATAAATGGTTCTCTATGACCAAATGAATGAGAAAAGTATTGAAGCTTATAGCTAATGAATACAAAGCTTATATGCATATTAATGTCTCTTGAAATGCAGAAATATTATGCAGTGAAGGCTAAAAATAAAACCCATAACCTGTTGCTATTTGTAGCCCTGCTATAACTTACAAGCCATTCGATTATGCTTTTATTATGGTTCTATGTCATCTTCCATGCTGAAATACACTCTTGTGCTAAATAAAAATAAAATTTGAAAATTAAGATATTAAAAGTTGTCGAAAAATTGGAGCATGATGCAAGCTCTGCCAATTTATTTAACGGATGCCTCCTCCCCATCCACATGGTCCAAAATCCCTTGCTTGTTTACACTTTTCCCTGCGTTATGTTCAACTCTGATCAAAAGCCCCATTTCTCTTGGTCCGCGGAGGACAACAAAGGTATTGTCTAAATGATAAGAAACATAATTGGTTACTTAGATATGCTGCTAATACTTTAAGAAAATACTACACAGAGGTCAAGAATATCCCCTGCACTCTACCAGGCATGCTCCTTTCCTTCTCTCCCCCAGCATTTGCAGAATGCTTCTGTAGGTGCAAGAGCAAGAGCTGTATGAGAGCAAGAGCAGTCTCCACAATTTGACTTGCATCTGGCTAATTAGAACCCGAATCCTTACATTTAGATATTTAATGATACTTTAGTTCATTTGTCCCTACTATTCAGCTATTAGTTAAAATCTTTCCTAAGAAAAGCTTAACTACAAATATACAACAAAACAGTTGTTTGAAAGAAGAATAAAAAGTCTTATGGAAGTCATCTGACTGATCATCTTGGAAGCAAAAGGGACAGAGACATGAAAGGTACTCTCTTTTTAAGTATTCTCCACGTTTTGCATGGAGACAAAGAAAAACTGTGTTTGATGTCATTCAACCTCCCAGAAACATCATTATGGCAATAAGAGCAATGGTTTAGAGATAACTATATGTGTACCAAATACAGGGTGAGTCTCTCAGAGCAGTCTCCCTCCCCAGCAGGCTGGTTATCAGCTCTTTATGTGAAACCACCCAACAGTTGCGTTGCAGTATTTAAAGATCATTTCACATGACTCAAAGATTCAAAATACTTGTGTATATTAAGGAAGCAGCATGACTTTGTTGGAGAGCAAAAACACTTCTTTCACACAAGATGAAGCACCACTGAAATCTTCTCCTGCACCAATGATGGTATAAGAGTGGAAAGAGCTCTTCAGTGAGCCTTACTGAGATCTCTGATAGACGAGAAGTTTTAGACTAGATGCCTGTCTCATCAATAATCTTTCACCATTTTCATTCAAAGCTATATAAGAACCTTCTGCAAAGTGCCTATATCCTAGCTGTGACTACTAAAGTGTGAGGCACTGTGATATGCTGAGGAATACACATGCAACCTATGAAATCTGGCTGATCTCAAACGTGTTTTGAGACAATTACATCAGGGCTACGCTTCCCCTAATTCCTCAGACTAAAAGTATGTGGTCTTGCTAAAAGATAAAAAAGCTTTGCATAATGAAAAAGCTGTATCATAAATAAAACTGATTTTGCCCAAACTCTCAAAAATTTGGCAATTTGAAGAGCTCCCAAAGAAGATAATAGAAAGCATCAGGTCTCAGAAAGCAAAGAGCAAAGGGTTTTTGTAGGAACTCAGGGCTATAATGACAAGGAAAACTCAGTATATGCATGTATGTGCACTACATATATGCATTTTAACTGTAGATTTGCCATAAAAGAAGAAAAACTGTGCAGAAAAGGCAGTCCAGAACCGCCTCTCCTACACAATGCTTCTGTTTTGCATCAAGGACTCTGTAAAAGACACGGACATAAACCCAGGAATAGCAAGGAAGCTGACTTAAGAAATGTGTACAAGTGCTTTATTGTTATAGCTCCTGTGCTAGACAAARTAACAAGTAATTAAATTTAGGCACTTTTACAAAATCAGTGCAGCTCTTTGTTTCAACTCATCCCTGAAGAGATGTGACAATATTTGGGCACCCAAAAACAAGATGAGTTGAAAAACCTTGAGGGGGTGTAAAGAAGAGTCAACATTTGTCCTCAGGGTCCAAAGAAGAAGGCAGGTGGGGTATAGTGTCCTATTCAATGAAGGCATAAGATGCGGACATGAGGATCTGTGTTCTGGATGTATTTCATAGTCAATGAAAAGTGCCAATACTGTAGCCTACTCAGACTGAAGGAAGTTTAAGAGGGTACAAGTCAAGCGAATTTGGAGATAAATCCATCAACCTGGCAACAGWCCTGCAGGGAGAGCACAATTTGGTTTGTCTGACAGATCATACAACTACACTGTATCAGAGAGAATCTATATTGCCCTATATATATCGGGAATAGGACAGAGGAAAAACTATCAGTTCCTTGGAATGGACTTCTATAATCAAGGATTACATTACATAAACCTTCCTTAAAGCTTAAAGTTTTAACCTGCTCAATACTATCAATAAATGAATTATTGAAGAGTTTTCCCCTGCTCACTCATACAGCTGTGTAATTATACTGTCAATGCTTAACCAAACCCAGGTTTTAGAGCAAAAATAGCGAAATAAGTAATCTATGAAATTTCAAATAACGCTTGTATCTGAAGATCTTTTTCCCTGATAACTGCCTTTTTCTGACACAAAGGCAAAAATCACTCCTTATCCACTGTGTACGGTATTTTCTCTGCAAAAAAATAATCCACACTAACTTCCTGCGCATGTCAAATATTCCCAATCCCACATTACCATTCAGTAAATTTAACTGAGTGCATTTTTGTATTTTTAATCTCTGTAGAGCTCCACAGTGCCCCTGCGCCTCAGTAACCTATAATCTGGCCTCAGATGAAGTTCTGAAACAGCTGGACTCCTTCTTCCCTAAGATTAATTCAGTGATGTGGTGCATCAGTGAGAATGAAAAGCTCTCTAACAGGAAAAAAGAAACAAAAAGCAAAAATAAGAAAGAGAGAGAAAGAGAAAAAAGAGTTGATGAGTCAGCATATTCCATGCTAGACCATGCTTAGTTGCCCACCCTGTCCATCATTTCCCTCTGCAGTAACAGAGACTGATGTGGCTAGTTACCTGTTTTGAGGCTGGGACTGAACTCTCGGCTAGTCCTGGGAGGCTGGAAGGCCTCCGGGGCTGTCTGTGCTGGCAGGGTTCGATATGGAGGAGGAGTCAACTCGTCATCACCAGAGAAGCTCCTCCGCACCCCACCTGTCATGGGTAGGCTCGACAAACTGACAGGTTTCTTCCCAACTGGTATCTTCCTCTCTAAACATCAAGTCAAACTAAAATAAACGCTTGGGTTAAAGTGCATTAGGTAACTCAGACTGTTCACTGAGAACTGAAGCCTACTGAAGGCTAGGCCAAGTAGGATGCTGGTTGATTTCTACTCCTTTATGCATGGTCTCCTGGTTCAAAATAGACCTAAGGCATCGTTAAGCCTTTAATAAAATTATTTTATTCTCTATATATTAGTACTCACACCAAAGTGTTCGGGCATTTCAAACAGTAACAATAACAAATTATGCTAAAAAAAAGCCCTAGGAACATCTGCATTATGACATGAAACAGGTAACAAACTTATTTAATTTT
Organism: Apteryx rowi; assembly: GCF_003343035.1. Taxonomy (NCBI): domain Eukaryota; kingdom Metazoa; phylum Chordata; class Aves; order Apterygiformes; family Apterygidae; genus Apteryx; species Apteryx rowi. The sequence goes on from NW_020451160.1 coordinate 2,273,581, forward strand.
TCTATCTTTATTACTAAATGTGTGCTCATTAACTACTTGTGAGTCACATCAAATGATAGAGGGGGAAATTAATATTAATGTGGCCCATTGCAAATTTTAAAGAAAGGGGGGGGGAAAAAAAAGCATGGCTGCGTTCTCAGCTCCAGCTTTGTTTTTATGGGTTAAGAAATCTGACCTTCTCTTGTATTATTTGTTGAGAAGTAAAACATTATGGCTAGATGCAATTCCTGTTAATTTTTTTCCCATTCAGTGTTAAGCGAGCGTTAATTCAGCTGGTTGTATTGCTTTCCATAGAGGCACACCAGAACAACAGGAAGCTGACTTTCTACTTCACTATTACCACGATTCCATTACTTCGGAGTTCACCACGTAAATCAGCTCTGCTTCACTCTGAATATACTAACACTGTATTAGAAATCTTTGTCACACACAGCAGAATAACTCAAAGACATTCTGGAGTGTGTTGTGAGTACATTTGAGAAACGTGTGTAAGAAACACCTCTTTGCGCTAAAAATAATCTAGTTTATTATTTTATTATTAAGATATATACAGTTTCTTGTTAATGTGCTTACTTCACATGTTACTGTGAAAGCATTACTACTGCATTAGAGTGTTATGACTCAAACCATTTTCAAAATAAATATAAAGTCTTATTTTTATTTACAAGTGCTGAATAAACAAAAAGGCTACGGGAAAAAATATTTTCTTCTTAGTATTATTTCCTGTGACTCAGCATTTCTGTTGCTATAACCTATTTAGAACAAACATGTAGGAGGCAGCCAAGTATAAGATGTTTCCATGACCTTGTTTTTCATCTCCTTTTGATAATTAACTGGATTTCTTAGTATTGAATCAACAGTCCAGGAGAAAACTCCTCAGAAGTTCTTCCCCTGTTTCCATATCCCACGTTTACTTCAAGGTAGTGAGAAATGAGCTAGTTCCCCTAGAATAAATCTCCTTCCTACGGCACTAAATAAGGAGAATTTCCTTTCCAGTGTCTTTGGCACTAGTGCTGTATGAAAGAGATCAAGAAACTTTGTGGAGGCAACAGGTGGAAGCAGAGGGACAAGGTAAAAAGCCTAGCATAGCATGCTGAACCAAATCTGCTCAGCCAGTTCCAGAAATTATCCAAGAACAGGTCCTATGAAGGTCATTAAGGAAACAGTCTTCTGTCCTTAGCTTAAGAGGCAACAGCACTCACAACTTTAGATATTCTCTAGTTAGCATTTTTCCTGCTCCTAAACTATTAAAAAGAAGAAAAAAACCCTAAGATTCTGAACAGGGTCCAGATTTTACTCTTCACTCCTAGAATGGCAGAAAGGAGAAACTGATAAATGCAATGTTTGAGTCACTTAACAAGAGCTCTTGAGAACATCCCAGACATCTGCTTTAGCTGTGGCACTGGTCAACTTTTTATGTCCAAAAACCAAAATAGCAAAGTTTGCTTTCTGCAACGACTAATGAAGGTTTCAGTTTGTCTTATGACTTCCATTCATGGATTTACTGGGAACACAAGAGTTTAAATTCCTCATATTAGTTCTACTCAAAGTAGCATGGCTGCACAGCTCATCATTTAGATCAAGTTTTCCATCCCTGGGAAAGCCCCAGAGGGAAAAAAAAAAGTTTAGATCTTACTTGACATAATTCTCAAAATCACTGCAGAAAGTTGGATACACATAACTCAGAGTTTAGCTTCAGATTCTTCTAAGAATAAAGATATCTTTGCTCCTATCCCAGTCCAGTGGCCCCTTCCCCAACAGTTAGATCTGTGATGAAACAGAAATCAGTGGATGCAACTTATCTCAATATAACAATTTACTGTTCAAAGATGAAGAGATCTAAAATAAGAGAAATTTGAGAGAGGTGATTTTTGAACTCACAGAAACCTGTCTGATAGTTCTCTTCAATTCCCTAAAATTAGTTGATTAATTCCATGAAAAAATATTTGATAACTATTCTGACTTGCGGTTAACAATTTGAAGGAGATCAGCATCTGGCTACAGACCTTTGCTCTAAGGTTTATGCAAGGGTTTTCTTAGGGGCAGTTGTTTCAACTCGTACTATTCAACCTAGCAAAAGATCCATTTAATCATATTTTACAATGCATCTCAGACTCATTTAAGTTCTTTTCCTAACTGTGTTGAAAGCTTTACTTTTATGAAATTTAGCTTGCCAATATATTCTTCCCACACCTATTCAGAAATCCTTTACCAGGAGCAGTGGCCAAAGGCTGTCTATTTAGTCCTTAGAAATGCATATCACTTTTTGGAAGTCTCTCATACTTACTGCATAAGCAGTAATGTTGAAGTCAGCAAAATGGACACTTGAAGAAATAAGGCTGGCCAGAAGTTAGAAAGACCACATCAGGATTTGTTGTTAGGAAATATACTTTACCGCAAACAGCTGCAAAGCAACTGTACCTCACAAATACAGAACAGCATGGTTTGGACCTCAAGAGCCTCTATCTTTCACAGTCAGTTTTTAACGGATGGAGGAAAACTGTTCTATCTTTCAGAGAATGTGCCTTAAATTTTTAGTTGTGTACATGGATGAACTCAAGTCTGACAGCAACAAAACTCTCTGGAAAGAGGTCTCAATAAGTCAGTCAGATGATACAGATTCTAATGTTCTAGCTTAGAACATAAGATCTCTCCTAACATTACATTAAGGACTGTTAAAAAGATCTTCTTTAGTCAGGTTTGCTGACTTGAGGGCAAAATTACTTTCAGCATCAACAGAACTGTTGACTTGATTGTCTTCTAGGCTCTCCTATTAAAAAAATAATTTGACAAAGCAGCAGCACAAAATCAAGATGACAGATTATAGACCTTTTCTGCAGCTGATCTGTCCTTATCTTCAGCATAAAATACTGCAACTTCTTCCCAGCTCCCCATCCTTTTCAAGAAAGCACCAAGAGAATGAGTCAATGTAATGGCTTGATGCTCCGAATATGCTATACGTAGTTAGGCTGTCTTGAAATTGAGCATCAAATTCCATCAAGATAAACTATTCATTCTTATGCAGTAGAAAAAACCTCCCCTCACTCGTAATTGGTTCAATTTTTAAGAGAATATTGTAAAAAAATGAAGTTAAACATGATTAAAAATGGTGTGGCACTTATCATAAGAATATAGGCTTACCCTGTGTTCTTATTTACCATTTCATCTCTTGCACATAGATTTCCCAAGCAATGGCTGTTAGGTTGCTGCTGCTTTTGACTCAAGAGGTAGCTACCTTTCAAAACTGTCAAATTACTGGAGAAATGTCTTGAGAACCTTTGGAATAGAACTGCTTTATGAAACTATAACATTGCTCAGAGGAGAGAAAACAGATGGATCTGATTTCCAGAGAAGAATGATGGGAGAAGGCACAAGGTCCTCTTGTGATTGGCTGCCTCTACTCCCTTTATTTTACTCACACAAAACAGATTTTTGATTTAAACAGTCAGAGTCATGGAAATAAAAATACAGAGGGATGTGAAACATGCATTTGTGCAAATTAAAATTCAAATCAGTTGTGAATTTTGAAGAAAACTTCATCCTGAGGGAAACAATTACTGTGTAAAGAATCCGAGTAGTTTTGTTATAAAGCTCAGATTCTTAAAAATGGTCATTACTATGTTTTACTGTGACAAGAATAGTCAYGTACAGCAATGCTATTTATTGTCAGCTTCCCACAGATGTCTCACACCTAGAAAACTGGCAAACAAATCACTTTGTTTTAAAAAGGAACCAGACAGGGTAACAGCTAGATAGTGCTTTAAATTTCCTACTTCTCTTTCTGATCCAAATACCTTGGTTCTTATTTCTACAACTGTGTTAGAAATAACTAAAAGCGGAGAGTTGAAACTATGTTAACTGATACCTGAGCATTTTGTATAAGGCAGTATACCTAGATATTCAGTATATTCCATAACTAAAACAATCTCTGCATACCAAAAATACTGTAACATTTGTCCATCTACAATTCATATAGAATATAATTAACAATATCAACCCTGTTGCAAGTTATAAAAAAATAAATATTCTCAGTTAATTAAAAAGTTCCTTTTATGGCATACTGCACCTTTAAGCATAACACCTGTTTTACACACAAGCAACACTTCCAAATAGAATAGGGACTTAGGGAGAGACCACAAACTTTTTAAAACAGGAGGAAAAATGCAAACAGTATTTTGTCACCCACTTTTCTTATGTCCTTTGTACTGTTGTGACTTAGCTTTTTTCTTCTGTTTTGATGAACTTGACTGGCTATCTCTCGATGCTGCAAAAAATTAAGAATGCAGATTTAAAAAAAATTTAGAAAGCAGAATTTAGCATTTTGGAAAAATACTTCAGACATGTCAAAGCTACTACACAGGACAGAATATCTCCTTAATGACTTAACGAAARCAGAAGAATACCTTTACTGAGGAAAATTCCTCCTATTAAACTATAATCACACTAACAGGTCCTGAAATACAGTTACCTATTATCATATATCTTGACCTGACAGGCCAAGTCTTGATGCACTTAACATAGCCTTCTTTTCACATAAATACCTGTGCACAAGAATAACTATGTACATGCTGAGTTTCATCAAATTCGCTATGTAAAGCATATACATTTGCAATCTTAAAGCAATATAAATTCTTAATGATATTATTCAGAACTAATGAGTAAATATAACAGGCCTGAGATAAAATAAACTACTTTTGGCAATAAAAACAGAAAAGTGGTAAGTAGACATAGAAATGCCCAGAAGTATTTTAACAGTCAAGGTGGAAGAGATTAGAACTATTTACTTCTAAGCAATAGCAAGCAATCTGTTCTCTTTTTGTTATGTCTTACAACCTTTTTATGAAAAAAAAAATTGAAAAGGATGAAGTTAAGAAAAATCACAGATGAATAAGGACCAGTAAGCAACTGCTATGCTATTTACAAAACTAAAACTTACATTGTGGCGCTGGAGGCTGCAGCTGATATCCAGTTAGCTGACACCATCCCACCGGATAGAGGTCTGGAGACTCACAATCTACCCACTGATCATATTCATCTTCCCACCCATCAAAGTGTATCCTCAACAGGCGATGGATAATGCGAGTTACTGTGGCCACGCATACCAGGCGAGGTTCCATCAGATCAACAGCCTCCAGCTTCATTCCAACATGAAACCCATGGTTTGGAACTTCCTGGAAAAGTGAACACATCAACAAGGTAAACATCAGGAAACAAACACGCTAATTAAAACTGCTTAGGCAATGTGTTGAAGAGAATGTTTCAGACAGTTTAATGTAGGGAAATATCAGGTATCATTTATGAAGTTTCATGTACCCCCTTTTTTCCTTAACATTTCAGAAATATTCAAACTGAATACACCCAAATGGTTCCAATTTTTAAAAGGCTCTGTTGTCTTAGTTTTTCAAAATTGTGCACAAAGAAATGGGTCAATCCCAYGAAGTATACAGACAGAACTTTAAAGAAAATACTGAGTTCATTCTAAATACACATGTACGATGTTTATTACCTTATTGAAGAGCTTTACAGGTGCTGCTATTGAGTCAGTTTCCCTGAGGTAGTCAAACCATTTGAAAGGGAGTTTTGCATAACCTGTGAATTTTAAACAACATTTTCGTACATCAGCTGCAAGCTTTATTAATAAAAACAACAAGAATAGTATATTGGCACTGTGTAATTGCTAAAAGGATGACAAAGAAACAAGATATTAACATCAGAAACTTCCACCACTCTCTGAGCTTTGGTCTAAGGGACAAGACAGTCCACCGGACACAGCCTGATTGCAACAAACAAGATGAATGAACTTCTAGATAATACAAAAAGTGTCAATTTAACATTAATCGTTCATACTTGAAGTTTTCTGTCCACGTAGATCCTTGATCTCTACAATGCCCCACACAAATCACCAGAACAGATCATATAATTAAGCACATCCAGCGTCTTTCCTGTGGGGAAAGAGCTCCACTATTGAAAAATGTGATTTGTTAGGAACAGACTGGTAAGAACAGGCATGGATATTTTCAAACTTAAATAATAAGGTTAAAATAGCAATAATAGGGTAACTTACAGCATTTTTTCAATCTTAAAACCTATTATAAAGGGAAGAAAATAATGTCTCTTAAATATATTTAGCTTTTGCTTTCTACTGAATTTGTAAAAAAAAAAAAAAAACCCAAAAACCATTTAGGACTATATTTTAGTTTTGGGTGAGTTTTACAGCAGTTTAGACCAGCAATTCTCAAATTCTAGCTCATGGACCAAAAACAGCTTGAAAGGTTTCTTCGCAGTGGTATACAGTGTTAGACATTTTGAAAAATCACAGGCTTGTAGGCATGGCACAGTGAACTATGGGAAACACTCAGATCTCACCTAAGTGGGGGTACAGAGCTCCCACTGAGCGACAGCTCAGTACTGCAGGGCAAGACTCATTAGATAGGTAGTTAAACATCCACAGCCCAAAATGCAATCAAATTCTTGAAAGTTTCTAAGCATCAACTTCTGTTGATTTCAGCAAGTGCTGAAGATGTTTGGAAAGAATGATCCCATAAGCTTAAAGTCCAAAGAGCTCACAGCAACATACTTAAGCTATCCATACTGCTAAATGTAATCTGGAAATGGTGTCCACAGTTAGGTATGTAATATCTGCATGAACAGATGTAGCTGGATAGCTAACAATTGATACAGATAGTAATATATTAGTTTTGTATATCAATGATTTTCTTTTTGTTAATGTACAGTTTCTCTGGTGTGACCAATTAATTTGTACACACCTCCCTCAATTAACTTCTCAGAGCTTGTACTGGAGACATGGGCACGTGGCCCTAACTAAGGTAATCAGAAGTAAGAAATTGTCCATTTTCAAGGCCATAATTTAGTCAGTAGAATACACCTCCCAAGAGCTAAGGAGCTTTGATCATTATATCTTATTATATCAGTAATAAAATGTTTAAGTATGTTAATGCGCATTATGGTCTGTATTTTACTGCTGTTAATTCCTCATTCAAATGACTTTTAGATTATTGCATGTGATTTATAATCATCTCTCAGTGGATGATACAGGACTGTTATGGAAAATTTACAATTACTACTATTGTAAGAGACTCTTGGACCACATATTTTTTGAGGGGTGTGCAGGTTTAGAGAAAAAAAGCACTCTTCATGTTTCTGGCAATGAGATCATGCCCATGAATTTCTAAGCAATAAATTCACTAAATGAGCTGACTGTGAAAAATAACAGTGAATCTGTCCAACCGCAGACTTTCCACATACTCAAAGATGACAGATTCATTAGTATGTGCTAAGGAAAACTCTATGAAATTATTTTCTTCTTGTTGTATTACACTGTCTGTGTAGTTATTACCTAGAAAATCATTCAACAAATACAAGTAGAAGCCTGCTAGAATAAGAATATAGAAAAAAAAAATCCATAGAAAACCATTATTATCTGCTGTTACACAACTAATTACAATACTCTTTATAAATTGCTAGACCAAGATAATAAAGTGGAAAGATGAAGGCAATAAGAGTCTTCTGTAGGCATATCTGCTAGTGGACAGACAGCTTTTCTTGCAGCAGGGATTACGCCATGTATATATCTATAGAGATTTCCACGAAGCTCAAGTTTGTGCATATATTTCAATGAATTAACTGTTATTGTTATGAATTAGCCCAAGTCTGACACTCTAAGTGTTCTTTAAACCTCTGCTGGCCAGAACTTCCCAAGTACTGACCTATTCTGAACAGTCCTTTCAGTGACTTGCATATTTATACTTCCCATTCACTTAATGGCTATACTACTCAACTTATGGCTATTCTCTCAAGTCTGATAACAAAAGCAAGTTATTTTAGCCAGTGAACCAATCAGATGTTCAGTTTGCCYTTTTCTGTACGAAAATGTTTGGTAACTCTGTTTTAGATGATTTTGAAGTTCTGCTGTAGTATTTGTTTCAGACTCGGGAAAGTCCTGAAAAGTGATAAGAACTTCGTAGACTGAGTTAAGAAACAAAGCATATGGCATATACAATATCACTGAAAAATATGAAAAATAAAAGGTGGTCAGAATGCTATATGTACCTCTGGGTGGAGTTAGTTCAATCATGTTAATTTCACAGAAACCAACAGGGAAAATAGAAGGGGAAGTGGCATGGTAACAAAACCAATCAGACCCATCTGCTGCTTCTGAGCCATCAATCCCAATCATAAGATAGCCATCTGCTAAAACCTTTGTAAAGAAAAACAAAATTTTACATTAAATTCCTTTAACTGTGTGATAAGGCTAGAAAGAAAGCATGCCATGTTTCAAAAGAGTGAATACAACTGAATAATAATGGAAGTACTTATACGGACATTCAATTAAAACAAAACAAAAAAAACCCAAGTCATACCTGTCTCCAAGATTTTATGCGTACTATTGTAAAGTGTACCTTAGTTAACTACAAAATTGAGAGGGGAAAATTTCCTTTTTCTAATTTTTAGGGTTTTTTTGTGAACATGAGTTCCCCTTAAGCTTTATAATTCAGTTTACTCTTTATCTTGTAAGGATATTCCGCACTACATAAATAAGAAAAAAATATCAAAATAATAACCTTACTCATTGGTAAGGTTATGCTGGGCTGCTAAGCTGCTTTTTACATTTTCGTCTTCTTTTAAAATAGACTTCATATGGATGGTGCCCTTTTCAGCTAGAAAAAAAGTACATCCTTAAAATATATATATAATAAAAATCTTCATTGACTTCCGCAAGTTAGCAAGATGAGGATTTCTGAACAGGGTTGCAGAATAGTTGGGATAATTAGCAGAAGATTGTCCTGCAAATTAATCTCACAAGCATGTTATTTCCTAATTAAAGGTAATACTGAATTTTCAGACATTAAAAACAAAATTAAAACTTACATGAGTATATCCTTTACTATATTACTTGTTTAGAACTAATTAATGGAAGGATTCAGTAAACGTTCAATGTGTGAATGAACTGCATTTTATTTTGAGCTTTTTCTTATGTTTCAAAACTGAATAAAGATGAGTTGAAAAATGGATTCATATCTACCTTCCCAAAATAGACATTTGCTTTCTTACCTTTCTAATAGTTGCCACACATATTGCTGAAAGGTTTAAGGGGTCTATAGCTTCCAATTTCATTCCTTCTTTAAACCACTCCCCTGCTGTGTCAACCTCTTTTACCTAAAAAAATGAGAAAACAGCACCAGAAGCTAAGAATCTAGCGAGCCTACAATACATAACCACACACTATTGAAGCAAAAAGACTGAAACACCTGTCATATAAGCTCTTTTTATGTCAAAGAGCCCAAGTTAGTTAAGTATATGAATAAAAAAAGCAACTGGGCATATTCCCAGGACTTTAGTAGAGCTTCAGTTCTGTTTCAGACACACCAGGAATCAAAGCTCCTCAATTGACTCCGAGAAAACAGCGTTCTTGCTAGCAAACTTACCTTCATAAATAAGTGTGGGGGTGCATCAAAATGTCCCTCTTGTTTCTTTGTAATATCTACAAGGAATAAGGGTACATACTAGTCAGAGGCTTTATTATTGGAAAAGACAGTGCATTTTTCTAAATATGATGGCCAGAACTTCCCAAGTACTGACATAGTCTGAACAGTCCTTTCAGTGACTTTCAGCACTGCTCTTGATTTCTTTAACTACTCTTATTTATAAACGGTTTCAGTGGAAATATGTTATCTAGTACTACACAGTTGCATTATTATTATGGCAGGCCCACAGTTTATAAGACAACTACCACAAAAATCTAGTGAACAAACTCCACCCATTTTCCTTATTTATTTCTACCTGAAATACTTTTATAACACAACCTCATTTATGAGGAAAAAATCCAATATTCCCAAGACTGCATGATTATGTCACAAAATTGCTATCAATACATGCAAGCTTTTGCAAAAGTTTGCAAGTAAAATATTTTGCATGCACTTCTATGTTATGATAGAACATTAACAGTAGAAGACATAACTTCAAGGCTTGAAATAATTTATTACTGATTTCTTTCTGTAATTTAATTTATGCTCTTCATTGCCTTTTTTTAGGCTAGAAGTTCTTGTTTTTTGAACTCATGTCTCCAAAATGTAATCATCTCACAGTCCAGCAGGCTCTGTAGCAGAGATGTATATTTTATTTTATATATACATATGCATATATTCTTTATAGCTTTTTGTAGCCAACTGTTGAATCCTACTTTCCAAGGTGAATCCCTGCAACTCTCTTAAAGGCTTTACATCATTTCTGGGAGGCAGCACTGCTCTTGATTTCTTTAACTACTCTTATTTATAAACGGTTTCTGTGGAAATTTTCAAGTACCAGAATAACTGCCCTGAAGGCATGACTTGGGCAATGTTTTATGGAAATTCTGTTACTGACAAGGAGACACAGGCTCAATGGAACAGAAAAAGACTCAAAAAGAGATTGAAAAGACATTTTTTTTCTCCAGAATCCTTAAAACAATTTGTTAACTGCTGTTTATGGTTATGAGTCTCTTGATACTGACATACTACAGTCCAACTACAATTTATTCCAGCTTTTCCAACACAGTAAGAAACACTAATAATACTTTTAACTGAAACACTGGAATGGCTTTATAGTTGGCAAAACCCCCAAGTCCCACTATATGCATTTTTAAAGATAATTACTTGAACTATTTTTATTAACCATATAAAGGGACAGTATGGCTTAAGTTAGGCTTCACTTAGACAACACTGCCCACAACGACACCTCTGAAACACAACAAGCTTACCAGATCTTTTGAATCTATGTCCTATATTTCGAGACCAACCAATGTGATGAATTAGCGGACTGTACATATGGCACCAGAAGTCATCAGTTTTGTCTTCACTTTCTTCATATACCAATCTCAACCGTCCTCCAATGACGCTCTCTACCACTGCTACCCGTGTTCGACAAAGGTGTGTTTTGTCAACAACTTCTACTCTCATGGAAGTTTTGAATGGATACTGCATACTCTCAGACACCTTAAAAWAACAGGAAAAAAAAAAAAAAAGGTTCCGTAAAAATATATTCTGGTTTTGCCTAGTCATTTGTCTTCTGCTACCAAAGTACTTTTCATTTAATTCAATTACTTGTTAATCCACTTGCAAAAGTGACAAAAATGCTTTCTCTTATACTTTATTGTACATGTGACAAAATGAAACATTTCACAAAACTAACTGTAGAATAGATCCTACAACAGTATAAACAGCTCTCACACAGGTTAAAGGAATTTTCCATTGATTTAACGAAAGTTTGTTCAGTGATTAACAATGGATAAAATTACCTTGAGAAACAATCAGTTTTAATGATAAAGATAAAAAGATTTTTGGTTTTTCATCCACTCAAAATATAGTACTTAAAAATAGGTTTAAAATACTTTATTATAAAAAGCATGGAAAACAATACTTGAGCATAATTAAAACTGACCACTCACAAACATATTTCTTCATAATACCAAGGAAGAAAGAAAATAAGGGAAATGGATATTAATCTGCCTTGTGAAAATGTATTCTTTTAAAAAATGCTTTATAGTAAATTCAGTATCTGTCATTTGCCATGCCCATTATGAACTCCCCCAAAGTGTTTGGACCTTGCAAATTTGATTTGGCTTCCAACTGAGCCAAGTTTTAAATAGAAATGAACATGTGCAGAAAAAAAAAAAAAAATCTTTGGAATACTAGCGTGTAGTGTAAGACAACAATACAGCACTCCTTACATTCCTATTAAAATCTATGCACCATCTTGCAATATTAATAAACAAACTTGCAGCATACCATACAGACAGATGCCATACAAGATTTAGCAAAGACAGCAAAAAAAAAAAAATCTAGTCTAAAGCAGATAGAAATATTATCATTTAAAATGAGGTATTTTATTGCGTCTAGATATATGCTGTATTAACAAATCTTGTTTAGTTCCTTGAAATAATGCACAATAAAAATCATTCCTGAATTAGCAAGATTAGTTTCACTTTTTCCTTAACAACTATCATTGGGTATCTTATTAGCACTTTTTTTTTTTTCATTGGGGTTATTTTAAAATTAAAATAGACTAACTAGTTTTTAAAGAAAAATATTTTCTTTCAAAGAAAAGAGTTTTTCAAATGGCATCATATACTAACAAGTGCAGAGATAAATGGAAAATAGAGATTCCAGGGAAAACTGTATTAGGAGAAGAAACTACTGTACCCTCTTCACTATAAAAGGGGCTAATGTGCCATTGTAAAATATTTCAGCTCTTCACACTGTGTTGCAATTTTGTTTATAGTACATTATTGATATTGCATCAGCCTTACCTTCTGAGAAAAGTCAGGAGGAAGTGTTTTGGCACCAGTAAGTCGTTTCACTAGAAAAGCTTTCCAGTTTGTGTATTTGTGTTGGATGGCTGTTGCAAATGAAGGGGAAAAAATAAGCCACTGATTTTTAAATGTGTCCATTAGAGACAATGTTATAGTCTGGAATATGTAAAGAAGAAAACCTAGATGACTGTTAAAAAGTCTGGATGAAAATAATGACAAAATCTCTTTAGAGAATGAATGCTACCCCAGTTTAAATTCATGTGTATGTTAGGGCAAAGAATTTAATGACAAAATATAAATAAGACCAGTGCATGTTTATATCACTGATTAGCCTAACTGCTTCCACCTTGATATAGCAGGGGCTACTCCAAGAAACACTTTTAGCATGAGTCAAGTCCTTATTTTTTCCAATCATTAAAATGATTTATTCATAGCTGTTGAAAGAGTTGCTATGGTAAAAATACTTTGATATCTGAATCATAAGCAAATTTAGTTAAATCAAAAAAGACTTTTTAATCATGTCAATCAATCAGTACTGCTAATATTTACATACATCGAGGAGGGACTAGGGGCTTCCCACTGGTTGCACACCAACCAACTGGGTGGATGTCAGACCCACAAACGTTGCACCAGAAGTCAAGACTTGAATCGTTTTCAAAGCCTTCGTATCTTAGCAGAGCATTGTACCCTGAAAAAGAGCAAGCCCGTTTAAAAAAAAAAATACAAAATTAAGCAAGGTTATAAATCTATTAAAACTTCTCTACCAATCATAATGCATATAACTTTGGTTTTTCTAAGATAAAACCTTTTTTAGAATGTCATTCTTAAGGCACATTGCTGCATGTTATCAATGCACAGGATGGATTACTTTGATAAACGCGCATGTGCTATCACATAAGACAAATACATTCTAAATATAATTAAAATTCTTGTACTATAAACCTTCAGAAGTTATACATGGAAAGACACAGTTAATTCTTTCTTTACCCATATAGTCTCTGCTTTGTCATATTTTAGCTGTGAAACCTTTAATTTTTAACTTCACTTTTAACCAAGAAAAGTGATTGGTATAATGAGGCTTGCTCGCTACTGTACAATTTCTTATCTCCTCATCCTGCATTTCTCTTAATGAACTCAGTATCACTACAGAAAACAGACATTAAGTCCACTGAAGCCACTGTAAAACAGTATAACCTAGACAGCACCCTGAAAAGTGATACAGCTTCTTAGTTATACAGCTCTGACAACTTAACAGTGTCAACATTCTACTCCCCCCCATCAACAATCACTAAATTAGTCGCTAAATTATTAGCTCCCTTCACACAGTTACTTTAATTGTTTTAATAACTTCAACTAAAATATATTCACCTGCTAGTTTTACAATTCCAGCTATCCAGAAGACTTTGGTAGGTAGGCTGCAGTCTGTGTTTGGAACCTCCACTCGCACTCCTTCTGAGATATCACCCCAGCACGTCCCCATAGGTGCCTATCATTTAAGGTAGGGGGAAAAAAAATGACCAGTTCACCACTCCATTTACTCCACACAAAAATAACTATTTTTGTTACATTAGTGCTTTACAAGCAACTTTCCAAAAATAGATAAAAACCAATATACATGATAGACAAACATATGTTCAGAAAATGGTCTTTCTGAAAACTTCGTTTGGTTTTGATCTGCAGTTTATGTGCACTGATTACATACAATTATTATTGCTTATCTCCTGCAACAACTGTAGGACATCTGTAAACATCCGTAAAGCACAAGTAAAAATTATATATACTCACAGATCAGCATTACTGCATGATGTTTCAACTAGAGGCTAGCCACTAATTTCAGTGAGAACAGTATAATTCCCCCCACAATTCTACTTGCAAGGAGATTATGGTACTTAAAATTTATACCTTTGTCAGAGACATCAAAATCTAGTACACGCTCTGTAAATCAGTAACTTGCCTGAAAATGCTTAAGAGCTATTTCTTGAATGTATTCTGAAGATTTATTAGGGGGGTTTATTTCCCATGGGTTCACATCCTCTCAGAGGAACAGGCCTTTATATCACCCGCAAGTGATTATTCCATCAAGCAAACAAAAAGTCTGAGTTGCATCTTTCTAACAAAAGCCAAAGGGAAATGCACAGCTAGATTCCTCACGCACTGTTCTGAAAGCTTAGACTAATGTTCTAGTAACAAGAAGAAATACAAGCCTGATGAACTCTTAAGGGTTTTGGGAAACTGGAGATAAAAATTACATCTAGTTTGCCATCTCAGGAAGAATGTTTTGCTGGACAGAGCATCATGAAAAGATAGTCAAAGATGGTATTGTAGAGATATCAGAAGTGTGCAGTGCTGAAAAATCTAACCCCTTAAAATTTACCCAGCCAAAGTTATCCAAAAAAAAAAAAAAAAAAGGATAAGTCTAAATTCAACTAGAGACCACAAACAAGGGAAAGATTCAGATTTTAGGTAGTTTAGAACAACGGTCATATCAACTGTAAAGATACTCTAAGAGAAGTAAATTCTAATCAGTTCAGAGAGCATTCAGATACTATGGGGAAAGCTGAAGGGATCCTCTGATTCTGTATCGTAACAGGCAGACAGTATTCTAAGGCTATGTCTGATTTACAAGGCTCTTTTCAAACACAGAATTTAACCAGCTCACTGCAAATAGCCTCCAACTTCTTAGAATTTTGGCAGTGAGCCACAGGGGAAGAAAAGTTGAGTTAATTCTGAATGATTGGAAATTAAAATGCTGGAAGTTTGCTGGCAATCAACAATGGCCAATTAGCAGCAGTAAACACCAAATGTATCTTAAAAGGGGATGCCCTTCACTAGTGAGACTATATGATGCTAGGCCACAAGTTTTAGCCATTAAAGAAAATAAATCCATTTGCAAGTATGCCAGCTTCTTATTCTTGAAGCCTGGTCTCTTCATATTCTGCTATGTCCCATCTACACCGGTCTAGACTGTAGAGCTCTTTTCTGCCATCTGGCAGACAGAGAAAAAAACAACTTGAAAGATGACTTATTTTCACATGCAAAATATGCAGATATAGCATCTTAATGAAGCCCTATTTCATATTCACTATCATCTCTAAATTGACATTTGCAGCTTTTTGGACTGAAATGGGGAAATAAACTTTTCAAACTGTATATTTTAGTAGCTCTTGTTGCCTTGTATAGAGATACAGATGAGTCCAAACAATCAAAAACAGCAGTGCTGAACAATCTCACAACCCAGCTGCACTTCATCAAAATATATTTTACTGCCTGCTCATCTACTCAGTTGATTCAGGGAGAAAAGTGTATCAAAGCACTTCTCCTTCCATGATAAAGGAATTGTCACAAATAGTTTTATTTCTAGAACATGGATTGGTATAGAGGGAAATAGCAGAAAGCTAAATTTGTCCTTGTCTGTGAAAATATTGGTTCTGCTAGTTTCTCCTACACCAATCCACATGGCTCACCCTTTAGAAGAAGGAAGCCATCCTGGGTAGCATTCCTACTGAAAAGCCAGATATCATTATTGTCCTGAAATAATGGTTTACAGTATACCTGGTAYACTGTATATCTTTTCCACTCCTTATGAAAATTCTTAAAGGAGGAAGACTGGATAAACCAGGGCTATAACAGCCATCTTCCTTCATGTCTTCTCTGTCTTCATGTGATTAATCAATGTTTGCACAGTGCTCTGAAAAACTCACAAAGCACTATGTAAGTGCTAAGTCTTATTCATGTGCTGGCTGGAAGGGTAACTCTGAAGTCTGGATTGGCATAGTATGAACTAGCAGAACCATAATTTACAGGTAAGAACAAATTTACCTTTCAGACTCATGACGAAGAGATCCGCTTCACGTTACTCCCAAACAAGGCAGATCTGGTTCATCGCTTCCTGAGCCAGGAGGTGACTTGGGAGGGTTTATCTGTGAGCGGCAGCTGCCTTCTCTGCAAGGTAAGTTGCAATCAGGAAGGTCCTGTTTGACAGGAACGCCTAAAGGCTAAGTATCTCCACATGGCTGCCTAGCTGAACAAAGAACTTGTGGCTGAAATAACTTATTTCTAAAGGCTTTGGATGGCACTGACGTGGCCCTGATTTCAGATGTGCATCTTCAATCAAGCATTTAATAGCAAAAGAGATGCTACCAATTCCTGAAATGCAAGTATACTATGCTGTTACCTTGTGTGTAAACAGCACCCACCTACAGGGTAACGCCAGAGAAGACGATGGGAAAAGAGAGTTAAAAATAAAAGTTAGAGGCAAAGCACTGCCACCTAGTGTAAAATCCTGGCAACATCTCCTTAGAGCAAAGGGAATTTAGAAGTGCTTTATAACAAAAGAAACAAAGAGAATAAACATATTTCAGCTCAGAATAAAATTCAACTGGAAGAAAGACTGAAAAAATGCACAGCTTCAGAAAAACGTGCATCTCATTAGCAACGGGTGCAAAAGAATATTACTATTAATCATGGGCATTAAGTTGCACATTAAGTACTGACAAATGACTCAAAGCACTGTACTTGCTTTCATTACTAGGAACAGTTTAAGCTAATAAAACCAAGTACAGAAAAAAGTAAAAACTATTTAGAAGAAAAAACAAAACAGGAATGCTAGTTAATAACAAAGATCACAAATAGAGCATGTTGTATGTTACTAAACTGTAACAAAATACTAATATTGTAAATATCAACTTGCTTAAATCAAATGAGAACTTTCCTCCATAATCAGACACACATCAATAGCTGATACAAGGCAATTCAACAGCTAAGAAAAAAAAGGAGACAAGGTGCACAGACCATAATTCTGGGTCTGCCATAGGCTGGCTATACGACATGAAACAAGGCAGCTTCTCTCTTTGCACTTCAGTATACAAACTGTAGACTGGGCATAATTGTATCGAATAGTGCTGCTAGTGAGTTTCATTCGTGTTATTCAACATGAAATTTGGAATGAGGGTAACAGGGATTCCACATTAAAGGCATCACAACACTCTGAAATTAATTACAGAGAATTTTAAGACTTAAACATTTCCGTTTCAAAATGTGTCTACGTTAAAATTGAAGCAGAAATAGTTTCCCACATTAGGCAAAAAAACTATGTGATGTGGGAAAATTAGGCACAGACCCGAAATACTGAAATCTGCTGTGTTATACAAAGCCAAGCAAGCCAAACCCCACATTTCAAAATCCTCTTACATTTTCTTTAATATTGTTCCCAATGTTCCCTATCAAATATACATGCAGATACAGCCAGTATAACCAGGTACACACTTACCTAACAAATTTAAGGGTAGGTACATAGTTATCTTACTCCACTGAGAAAGTCTGACCTGCACTATCAGTTCTATACCTGTATTTTGAGCAGGGTAAGCTTTATGTATTTGATCTTGTGGACACACAGAACATGTGCATGAAATTCATAATATGAATGGTAAACAAACATCAACACTTTTACAAATCAAAGCAATATAGTACATACAAAACGTAGCAATAAGCTTTCCAGACAGACAAAAAGAAAACTGCTTCTTTCAATTCTCAAGGGACAGAGAGAGTGGGAGAGAGCAAGCAGGAGAGAACAAAAGAGAAGGATCTAAAAAGAAGAGAGAACTAATGTGTTTTCAGAATCTGAATGGTTTAAATAATACACTTTTTGAAGAAATAATTCTAGTAAAACCTAATGTAAATCACACCATCATAACACTAACTAATATCCCCTGAAGAAGTAGAAACTGCCAAAGGAGACTTCAGGAGTAACAATAGACTTTTACAGAAAAGGAGAGCAGAGAGAAGAGAAACAAGAAGAGAAACAAGATTCAGATTTAATAACATTGTTGCCATGTTGCTTGCAAAAATTTTCAAGGTAAAATATGAATATTAGTATTATATCTGTTCATGTTACCAATGTACTATTCAGCTTAATGAATGAAACAGTAAGAAAACAAGATATAACTCCTTTTAATACGGAATGTTATAATATAGAATACAAGTGGCATAATTATTGCATCTGTGTCCTAATTAAGTACACCAAACACCATGAAGCATTTGTTGCTACAATAGCACAGTCATCTTATCAAACACTATCTTCTGATATGCACTTAAGAAATTACTTGTTATAACATGTACATAATTGTGAAAGCAAAGTGCAAACATGCTTATTTAGGCACGTGGAATTCAATACAAATTCGCAAAGCTATACTAACGCAGGGCTCTGGCCTCGGCAATAGGAAGGCCTCCAAGCATAAAGGGTGCTATTCAGAGAGTGCCAGCTGCCAAGGGCCCTCAACTCCTACTGATTTATGAGATGACAGCGCTCAGCACGAATTCCAGAACTTGTCAAAAAATAAATTTCTCTTTTCCCTTATGGACAACTTCTATGAAGCAAAATGTTTATTTCCAATGTAATTTTCGGCAGATAATTTTGAGCAAAATAAAACTTTTGTAAGAAGCTGAAACACTTCAGCTTTCAAAAAAAAAAAAGTATCTGAAAAACCAAACTTTCTGTATGAAAGTTCTTACTTAATCTAAGAGACATGGATTTTACCAAACACATTAAAGACAGATGCTGCTAAGTATTTTCCTCATCCTCTAGCTGCATTCTGTGAAGACTGAAGACTTTTTGTTTGGAATTTTTGTAATACTAATACAGAGAAGAAAATCAACTTTTTAAATTTCAGATTTATAACAAGCCTTCATTTTCCTCCATTTCCATACCACCTAGCAGCACAACTGCTAGGGAGAATCACACTAAAAATTAAGATTAAAAAAATCCAAACCCCAAACATGTGATTGGAAGATCAGTTCTACATGCTGGAGCAAGTCTGATTTAATCTAATCTTTTGTAACTTTACCTGGTATTTGCATTTTCTGGTTGGTTTGATATACTCTATAGTGTATTCCATGATTTTTTGCATTGAATGTGGGGAAAAAACTTCACAAGTTCACAGAGTCGTCCTTTTACTTTTTTCTTTGTTAACTAAAGCATGTATGATGAGCAACTGATGGTGTTCAGAATGGTTTTAAAGGACAGAAAAAAACATACATATTTAGCTTAAAAGTAGTCAATCTAACAGAGTTTACAATGTAAGTCAGTTTCCAAAGTTATGATGCACGCTTGAATATGAACGTACTGTAAAAATGAATCAAAATATTATTCACCTTTTTTCCTGATTAAATAAAAAATATATGTATCTATATATATCTATCTACATATATCTATATCTCACACACACACACGCACAGAATAAACTTACTAAAAAATACTTACATGTTTAAAACACGTAACAGGAGCTGCTGTAAAGCTATTGCTATTGATGTAGTTACCCCAGCTGAAACCTTCCACAGGGACAGCTGCTAAGAGAAAGTTATTTTATTTAGGAAACTGCTAATAAACCACAAATCTTGCACTACCAAGAACTTGTTTTAGCTCTGTTTATACGCCATTACCTGCCTTAGTCTTTGCCTGGTTTTGTAAAGTTGCTTGATACTGTGCATATGCTGCTAATTTAGCCACTAAGGGTTGTTTTTGTAGAACTTTAGCCTTCTTTGTCGGAGGTTTACCCTAAAACAAAAAAAGCTAAGTAAATAAAGTCTTTCCAAACTCCCACCAGAAATGTATATAGGTCTGTGGCATATTCCTCATGCTATTTTGCAAAAATCACTGTAAAAAATTATAAAATGTATTTTCAAAATAATCTGCCAAGCATTTTTTTTCTGGTAGATATAATGCTTAAATTAGAATAATACAGAATGTAAGTTGACTAATGAAGTACTACAAAGCTACAAGCAATATTAAAGAAACTTATATACATGAAAAACAGTATCAAGAGAATGCCCAAAAGATTACTTTTGTACCAGTATTCCAACTTCAAGAGCATACAGATTCAGTTGTTCTTTATCTGAAAAAAGATATCTTCTAAAAGCTGGTTAAAAGGAAGAACCTTTAACCTAATTCATACCAATGCAATTTCTTGGCACTGGTTGCATATAGCAATGAGATATGATAAAATTGTATTTCCTGACATTTCCATTTCTTCCCCTGAATGTTACAAAAAATACTTTATGATTAGTTGATCGATATTCTAAATGAATAGACCAAAACTCATTTTGTAAATCTAATAGTTACTTAAGAAAACCCTCAAAAACATAAGACAGCAATGCTAAAGAAACCTTTATGCTCTCTAAAGCCAGAAAGCATCTTGGGGGTGAAATACATGGGTTTTCAAATGACTACATATTTAGATTGAAGATGTTTCTTTTTCTTGCAGATGTAAGCGGGCCACTGCAGCAAAATTAAAATAAGGAGTCAATATTCTCTGTAATTTGCTCTGCTGAGCAAAGGAATTTGTTCAGCAGTGATATGGTTTTGAGTTTTAGCTTACAAAATTATTTACGTGAAAATTTTAATGTGTTCTTGAGAAACTTGATTTAGTTATTTTAAAATATTGCACCACATTTAATTTTGACCAAACAGATACATTTTACAAACACAGACTATGACAAGTATATAAAGAAAATGGTTTCTGTACCGCTACCTGAAGCCTGGCCAGAATGCTGGCCTTCTTGGAGTTTGATGAATAGCTTCTAGAGCACGACACGCTGCAGAAGCGTTTTGTTTTAGAGTAAAAAGCATCACGGACACCAACCATTCCACACATCTCACATGTAGCTAATCAAAGGAGAGAAAGAGCAAAATGTTAAAAGTGTAATAAAGACTTCAGTAAAAACCTCAGAACAAAGATGACATGCAAAAGGTCCTGTAGGTGGCACCACCAAGCTGAGCAGTTTCTTAGGGTTTGACCCTGAAGAGAATTAAAAAAAACAAACAAACAAAAAACACTTAAAAAAAGAATAATTCCACCAATGTCAGTGAAACACTACGAACCTCAAGTTCGTAAGTGAAATGGTTTCTTCTTTCTTCTATTAATTTTACCATTGGTAGAAGTGAACAAACCAGTTCAATCAGCTACAGCCAATTTCTGTGTTTTCATGGTCCTTCTCAAAGAAACATCTGCTTTGAATCTAGGCCTGCCAATCCGGATTTCCAAAGTGAAATAAAATCAGACCTCTGTTGTGAATCAAAAAATTAATCTATCCAAAGTACCCTAAGCCCATCAATATCCTCGTTTACCTGTAATCATATGCTTTATAAGCTGACAGCATCTCCCACTGAGTTTTTCTACATTGAATAAAACAGTGTTTGCGACCCACTTATGCCAATGAGACAATACCAAGATTCTACCCAGAGAGAGCTCTACTAATCAGTATTAACTCCGGCCAAAATATTTTTTCTGTGATGGCAAAAGCAACCTTCCTTTTTTTCCAGAATACTCTAGTTCATAGTTAGTGCACATTGAACAGGTATATACTGACAGACTTTAGGAAGCAGTGGTAATGAAGTTTTCCTAGTATAGAAAGAAATTTAATCTTCATATATTTTACATACAGTATAAAGAATAGAGAGAATACCTTGACATCTTCCTCATAGCTCAAAGGCCAAAAAGAATGTACATTAGACATGCATATACATGTGCATTTATACCACATATATTTGATGAGAGGAATAAGAATTCTATCTTATTTCAGTTTAACAAAAAACAACAACAAAAAAACCCAGAACAAATCAAACAAACCCCCCACCACCACCACCACCCTACCCTCACCCAATTTGCCCAACATTTGGGTTTGGACTCACACAAATTCATAACATATGCTGAAAAACATAAATGGCAAAGTCTTTGTACCCATGTACTTACCCATGCCAGATTTGCCATCTGGATAAGTATAGACCTGCCCATTGTTCTTTATAATTGGGAGACTGGATGGCAAAGGAGCAACTTCTTCTTCGCTTTCATCTGAACTGGAGCTGCTGCTGGTGTCCTCACTACAACTATCATAACCGTCAAACATCCCGAATGAATCACGTCTTTTCCTTTCTGCTCGTGAAGTATGCTCTGTCTAAAAATTAGAAAAGAAACACACCACAAAACAAACAATAGCAGAGCATTCCAAATACAAAAATTCCAAAGACAAACTTGAAAAGTTTCAAAGGTCAAAATCAGCCTACAAATGTAGATGTATTACAAATCGGTGTCTGCTCTGTCAACACAGAGGTATGGACCACATATTGCCAATTAATGTGCTCAGTAGTAGTAGAGTCAAAAGTAGCCAATGCTTGGTATTGTGATATACAGGAAGAAAAAATTATCTCATGATCCGCTGAGAATATGCAGTAGCAGTCCATACATTTCTTTTCCTTGGATCTTCAGAGTTCATTAATCCTGGTGTGCAGAATAATGACAGCCACACAGAACTTGTATGCAAATGAGCATATTCCAGATGGCTGCAGCCAATTTCACTAAAATTCATTAATCTGAGAAAGCTGTGCAGAGAAAGGACAGTTCAAAGATGACAACACTATTCTAGGGGTAAGGAAATGAGAGCAGAACCCCACTCCCACTGGCCTGTGGGGTTACAGATAAATCTCTTAGCTGCCTCTGATTCAGTTTCTCACGTGTGAAACAGGAGTATTTCTCTACCTCACACGGATGTTCTCAGGATTAATACATTAACAATTATGAAGAGCTCAGTTACTATGGCAATAGGGTCTGTATAAATACTAAAAGATAGAAAGGTGATTAATTTGCTACTGTCATATACCAAAAAAACCTGTTACATAAGAGTTTTCCTATAACCAAAAATCTGAGGTCAAGTGGAAACTTACAACTTTGAAGAACGTGTAACAGTTAAGCAATTTCCAGCAAAGACATTGAAGGTGCATAAACAATAGATTAACTGATGTGTTTCTTCTGATGCACATTCAATATATGCATTTTAATACAATGACATTTTTCACTTCATTACTATTTTACACACCTCTGTTGAAACAAAACTAGTGCTAGATAAGTGAGCTGCCTTCATTGACCTAAAAAAATTTTTTTTTTTTCCAAAGTATTTCCATCATTCTGACCAGTATCTATTTAGGCTGAGAGGAGTTAATAAATGAAGAGAAGACAAAGAAAGAAATTCTTTCACAGAAGCACAAGTTAGGAGAATGAAATACAGCAAGAAACCAAAAAGAAATATCAAGAATGCCTTTACCTCTACCTTTTTTCCAAGAGGTAATTTTATTTAAAAATCATTGTAGACAGAAAAATAATGTGATCAGACTTTTCCTTCTTAAATTGCATTTAGATTCACAGCTTTAAAGATTTCATCACAATAATTCCCCAGATCCCTTTCCTAGAGGGTATATGCCTGAACATCTTTATTGTTGGATCTCATCCGAGCCTTTTTCTGCCATTCTGTCATGCCATCCCTTTATTAAAATATTTTCTGTTCTCCCTTGCAATCTGTCTAAATCCTATTATAGAAGGATTTCCTCATAGTCAAACAGGAAACCCGATTTCCACACTGACCCAATCCCAGCATCTGACTTAAAAAAACCCCCAACAAAACAATAAGCACAAAAATGAGGTAAACAAATTTAACACACTTAAAGTGTCTCCAAAACCTAAAAATGTCAGCCTAATGTTAATCATGCACACACTCCCCACTCAACAATTCAAAATTATATTAAAACTAACCAAAACTTAGGATAGGGCATAACCTGAGATCTTCTTGAAGCAACTGACATCTGCTTGAAGTAACCGGGATGACAGTTACAGTCATTAGAGGAAACATTGAATGATGGCAGAGCAAAACCAAGTCCTGACCTGCACTGCTAACCAGCCTCACCTGTACACTATTACTGATATTATAAGCCAACGAGATGCAAGATAAGTTATTTGTTTGTGTGCGCACATGTGTGTAAATTAAGCTAGAAGTTGAACACAACGTTGCCGTGGATACAGTGTTCTGCTACCAGTACCAATAATTTACAGATCAGAACACGAGCAGGAAGGCCAACGTTTCATAAGCTTCATAATGTCTCACAATATTTAACTTTCTTTGACCAGAGGATACAGCCTCTGCTAAGTAATAAAATGCAATACTGTATTAACCATTCACAACACCAACACCAGAATACCATGACGCCTCCTATATTAGTGGGGTTTTGGAGTCTACAAACAGGATCATCTTCCTCATTCAGCTGACTTATTGTCTATAACTCAGCTGATCTACCTCACTGAGAGACCAGGACCTCATCTCACGTAAAGGAGGACTCAACCCTTTAGCAGAGGCTGCAGGAGGAGGTAGGGTTGGGAATTCCCTTTCTCACTGCAGACTAGAGAACTTTGGACCCAYGCAGCAGTTCTGCTGCACTCTGCTGACCCACTTCATTGCTAGAGGTAGAGAAGCTACCAACGCAGAGAAAGCAAAAGGAGCACAGCCCATTGCCAGTCCCTCCAACCCCCAGGGCCGGAGCAGGGAAGCTCTGTAGCCAGCACTGCTCCCACTGCAAGGGGAAGGAGAACAGAGAACGGACGGATGGAGGAGAGAGGAACAGGCTGGAGGTCCAGTGGCACAGAAGGAAGACAGACTGCTCTAGGGAAGCTGAAGCAGGGTGCGAGAGTACTATTGCAGGTACCACAACAGTACCTTTGGCTCCAATTTTTTGTTGATGTTCTTTGGTATCACATACATTTAGAAGTTCAATATTACTGCCAAGACTTATTTGCCAAAATAGCCACAGATGAGAAAGAAAAAATTTCTTATAAACTCTCAAAAGAGGTCTCATTTACCACTTCATTAACTTTGTATTTGGACAAATTGTCCTAATTCAAGTTATGAGCAACTCAGTAGCTTTGTTTATTCTTTAAAAAAAAAAATACTGTAGCTTTATAAAATGTTTTTATTCAAGCTTTTGACAGAAAATGAGCATGTTTACTGGATAATTTACTTAGGACATTCTTAATGTTAATTTATAGTTATTATCCAGATTGTAATTCTTAGGAAATTACTCAAAATACATTTTATGAAACTTGAAAAAGGTATAGTTCTGCAACAGAAAAACACCCACAAACTTTGAAACTAAGAAGTACTTTGTGTGCAGAAGTAGGTGAAAGTTAGGGAAGGCAGCATGTAAACACCTATGTTGAAATTTTGTTAGAGCAGACCAAAACATTTCCAGTTTGATAATAAACACCACTAAGGTTCTTTTCAATACACACGGAGAGACAGCATTGGTAGAAACCAGTGAACAACTTGCGGAAACTCTGATAACACTTCCCGCAGAACTTAGAGGTCCTATCCCACTTGCAAAGCCTGTCCAATGTTTGAAACAGAAAAAAGCTGGGGCACAGCTCAAGGGTCAGAAATTGCATCCTTACACAAAGGGCAGGATATGAAAAACCTACTCTGTCATATCTTGCTGCAAGACAGCAGAACCTGGTTCCCATGGAGTTCCTGTGGCCACTGCCTCAAACAGAACCAAAACAGACATGAGGCAGCTGCTTCTGTAAAAGCAGCAGCTTGCAGTTCCTGCTGAGTTCTTACAAGTGATGTGCAGCAGCCTGCCTTATCAGTCAACTAGCAATAATTTGTCTGTCTGACACAGAAGCACCTAACCATGGCACCTGCAGGACCTCTAGGAATGGAAGCCTCAGAAGGGGCAGTCTATTACTGTGCAAAACAGATGTTCGTACTGAATTTTGAGACATGCTGCTGATGAGAATGCAGCCCTTCCCCCGAGAAAGCAGCATCATAGTTAAAGCATGAAGGTGGCCTGTCAAAACCACACAACTGGGGGTTATGACTATTAGCAGAAAGGGGTTAAGCACAATGTTTACATTTACACACTTCAATAATCACCATTTGATACAGTTCCTTTAAAAAAATCCCCTTTTTTCCTGCCAGAATAACAGTAGCGGTAACTTGCTTTAACAATTACCTCACAGTAAGATCAACCCATGTGGTAATTCACAATGTATTTATACAAAGACAAAAAATACTTTCTACTCTTTGGAGCTGGATTTAGCACTAAAACCACACTGAGGAGATTGCCTTTCCCTCAAAACTGAATCAGATCAGTGTTCTTCACCTATTAACAGATGAGGGAATAGCATCCTGCCTGTCTGCAAAACATGCTTTGAGCAGGAGTCTGGCACACAGTAAAACCTAGATCTGTGTAGCTCTGGTCAACAGCAAAAGAGCAGTAGTTTAAGTAACTAGGGCTAAAAGAAAATCTACTACTACATTAAGAAGAAGCAATACACAAACAAAAAAATCAGGCCAAACTTTTGGGTATACCAACTAAGACTTATTTTCCTAATGAGATTACCGGTTCCTCAACAAGAAAGATTTTTAGACAGAGCAATACAAAGTCTAGGATAAGTGGGACTGGCAAATGAGTCTGTAGGACTATTTGCTCGGGGGTTTTCTTGCATAGTTTTCTTTATTGAAGGGATGGGTGGAGAAAGGAACTCTTAAGAACTGCTTTCTTATTCTGTCCAACTTCCCATTTTCCTGTTCTTCCTCTCCCCTCTGTGAATACTTGGCAACAATGTATTTTTAAGAAATACTCTTAATTAAGGCATTACACAAGGCAAATGCTACGATAAAAGAATACAGTTAAGGAAACCGGTTTCCCTAAAATCACGAAGGCAATTCTAAACAGATATGATAAATAACTTGTTTTTCATTCCCATAACATACAGTGTTGTACAGACAGTTGAATTTGGTCAGCATGTTACAGCAGATATTCTTTGAGTGCAGTAACTACTCTTCCAGAATAAAAACTTGTTCAAGAAGGGTAAATGATGTATGGCTACAACACACACACAAAAAGACAACTTAATGTTAATAAAGCATCGAATACTTACTCAGGAAATTGCTTTAGTGTCTTGATGAAGACTATGCTCAAGTATTGGCAAAACTTTTAAGAAAATGTTTTGAAGGGGAGAACTTGTTAGAGAAAATACCCCATTAGGCAGTAACTAAGCTCCTTGCCTCCAAGTAAGTGCATCTTTGCCGAAGGAGGACGATACAAGAGTCATAGGAAGGTTTCAACCTGCTCAAAACGTTTATTGTTATTACTGAATCAATTTGGTACTTGAATTCAGAAAGGCAGCAAATTAGAATTTTGACAAAATACAAGAATGGCAGCTTCACAAAGGTCCACCAGCACCTATAAAGATAGGCAATGCATCACTTGCTATACTCAGAGCTAACCCCCAGAAACATGACAAAAGTACGGACAGATGGCATTGGAGGCCAAGGTCAACAATGAGGTCATCATAAACTTCAAGTCAATTGTATGGGACAAGATATATTTACTTCAATTGCATCTCCTTATCAGATCACACATTTCCCACAGCTTACTTCCAAGTTGATATTTAATTTGATGCACAACCTTTGTTTTCAAAAGTTCATTAATGTTTTATGCTGCAAGTTTAGTTTTAGCTCTGGATTTCAGCATTAAGGCAACAAGAAGACAGAACTAATTCATTACAACTGTTCTGAACTTCATCTAGCCAAAATCATTTAGTGTAGTAATACTAGCTTGCCCCCTGTGGTACCGAAGAACTAATTGCGTCTCATAGCATGACAAAAAAGGAAAATTCAAACATGGTACCAATTTAAAGAAAACATACTTTCAGTTTTCATTAAAAACAAACAAACAAAAAACCCCAGACCTAAACATCTTGGGATTCCTGGAAATCAGAACCAACCAAACTTACTTTTTTATAGAAGCAACTCACCTCTATCTGGAAATGTGCCTTCCACTCTTATTACAAGTAAAATCTCAGCTGGAAAATTACAGAAATGTTTTTTCCTGTCTCTTCATTTGCTATGTATGACAGCATTTTGTCTGAAGCCAGTTTCTGCTGTTTGCCAATGGTTTTGTCCATAGCCTCTTCCCCAGGGGGTTTCACACAAGAGGGGAGACTCTTTTACAAAAAAATATATGAAATTAGCAGGCATTTGGAGGGGCGAGGAGATGTAATATCTGAAATATCTGAGTTTTGAGAAAACTCAAGATGTGTTACAAATTCCATTACGCTTCTACAAAACCCTTACACACAGGAGTATCTGGAAGACATGAAGTCTAGAAGTCAAATACTTGGTTTCAAACAGTGCATTACCATTAAAAAAAAATATCAATTTAAAGGTTAAAAAACAAACAAACAAAAAACCCCAAACCCCAACCCCTGGAACACCTGAATTCCTTCTATGTGCCCAGGGCCAGATTCAGCAAAATATCACACTTGCCCAGCATGTACTGACTTACCTGAGAAATGAAGGTATGCAGTAGCAGTTTGTAGAAGGTATCAAGAGCCTTGCAGAATTAAATCAAATTTTAAAAGGTAAGAAAAATGAAAGCCAAGGGAACTTTTGTACATATTGTCATCGTTACTGCTACAGTCACGTAGTTCTTTTGGGAACCACAGTGAGGAGAGAACCCTCGCTTTCAGCTGACAACCCTGTTGCACATGCACTACACACTCTCAAGATCAAGATCTAAATTATTCTTCAGTGTAAACAATGACTTGCCGCTAAGGAAGAATACACCTCTGCTGCACTTCCCAATAACTTACACTACTCGCTTCCCCAAAATGATCCCTAGTCAGAAGTAACTAGGAAAGACTAMTAATCTACCACGTTTGGTTTTTGTTTAAGAATATCATTGTTTTAGGTCCCATTTAATTTTCCAGATTAGACTTTCTTCTACATTTATTATTCCATTCCTTATGGATCAAAATCAGGCTGTTATAAACGACTAAAAAAAACCCTAAACAAATAAATACAGCATCTGCGACCTGCAAAACAGCCTTAATTTGAAATAGAGAAGGCTACCTGCCGCTTTCAAACCTGCAACTAGTTTTAGAAGTGAAAAAATCACAAGGGCTGCCACCCGCATTTTAAAGCACTATTTTTAAAGGAATTACTTTTTCACATGCAGTAGCTTCTACCATAATCAGCATACGTTTTACAGTGAGTTTTTTTTTTTTAAGGACACACTGGACAGAAGTTTCTCCACTTTAGAACACTTTCACCGCCAACCCGAAAGCGAAACTGGTTTCGCGAGTTCATTGCTCGCGCTCAGAACAAAGTCAAAACATCAACAAGCGTAAAAAGGATATTGACGGGGCAACTGGCGGCAAAGAGCCCGCAGCTTTTGAAGTGCCAGGACTAAAGAATATCCTGAAGCCCTTAAAACGAGCGCGACGGGCTGGCTAAGTCCTCGAGGGTTGAAGCGCAAGGGGAAGTTACTGAGAGGAGCGACAGCCCCCCGCGGGGACGCGCACGGAGCGGGTCCGCGGCGCTCGCTACGCGACAAACTGAAACTTTTTG